>NC_090726.1:74493287-74520787 GCF_036898095.1 Palaemon carinicauda | reverse complement strand
AAGTGGGGTTGAGTCTACCCAGGAACAACTGGGTCTCGGCCTTCGCTAACAAACCTCTGTGAGAGTACCATCACCTATCTTCGCTCACAGGACTAAAGAGAGGCAGGACCATGTGACATATCCTCCACAATTGAGGAACCAGAGTCCCTTTTGCTAAGGTAAGGTGTCTGATTTTGAGATCCTCATCATCCTTACACAACCTTCCATTCCTTCTTAATCAAATCCCATTTTTCTCCTTTCATCCTTTTAAGAAAGAATCTACCCACTGAACCTTCTATCCTATCACTATATCCTAACCAGGTGTGCCGTTTGCTCCTAACCTTGATTAATTCACCCTGTGACAGTGATGATTCCCACGTGTAGTGTTTAAATCTCTAAGCCTTGCACTTTCATTCAATTTGCAGAAAGGTTTTAACCACACGACTTCATCGTGTTCCCAGCTTGTAGAAGTAAGTGTTCTGATAATAATTCAATTTATTTCCCTTTCCAGGGAACGTGATTGCTGTGCTGAATTCTCATCCACAGTCCATCAAACTGCACTGGAAGCTCCTCGTGGCTTAAATTAAAATATAATTATATCTTTTGCTCCCATTTTCATTAATTTTTATTTAAAGATTGTAAATACATCTATTTTGTCTGTTTTCCTTGTCTTATTGCCAACAGGCGACCTTTCCATTATTCCTTTCCTTGGTTATTGCCCTGAGATCCTCAAGCAAGGCCGGAATCAAAGACCGGCCCCATAACAAACTGGCGACCTTGCCAGGATTCGCTAAGACCGTAATTTCAAATTATTTTTATTAAAGTCAAATTCTCCCCTTTTCTGTCTTTAGCGACTTGACGAACCTCAATTTCATTTCAAGTAAATTATATTATCACTGGAATTGGAACCATGGAAGGAAACAGCAAAAGCATTCTATTTTCAATGTTAAAATTTTGTGTTTATTTGTGCGTGTGTTCGTGCCGCGAACCCTTTTGCTTTCAAAACCCACGTGGTAGACTTTAGTCCCATTGTTCAGCAGGATAGCCAACCGTCTGTGGCGAGTTTACCTTTTGTTTATTATCATAGTGGTTGAAATTTTTAATTTTTATATATTGTGCAGTGAGTGAATGTTTAATTTTGTGTTAAAACTACGTGAAGTAAAATTTAAACAATTTTAGGAAAAAAGGTGGTAGACTAAAACACGTGTTAATTTCCAGTGAGGCATAATTCCTGTGTTGGTAATGGTAAGAACACCAGTTTACTCCCCTTGAGGCCTCATTTCCAGATATCTTTACGATTTTTTCTTTTGATAGTAAGGGTATGTAATTTAATTTTGTTACTTTTCATGGGATATTATCTTTATGTACATTTTTGAAAGGGGTAATTTTCGTACGATTGTGTTAAAATTGTTAACCTAAAGATAAAGGATTTACAATATCACATTCAATTTGATTTTTTTCAGTCAGGGTATACGATCATTGAGATAAAACATTTTTGAAGTGTAATTTCTTAAATTCATTTCTTACTCAAGGGAAAATATGTCAAGGGTTTGATATTCTTAGCGAAGCATTAAGCAAACTCAGTGACATTGTTTTATTTAATTTATTATACTCTAAGTATAAATACAAACTTTGCTTTAACTCAAAAAGTTGCAAGTGGTGGTGTTGCAAGAATGCACCCACACATTTTTACAAATCCATCTTTTTTTATGACTAGCATAGAGGTTCAAACAGCGTGGATATTCCATTTTTTCTTATGACTAGCATTAGAGTTCACACAACGTTGAGTATCCATTTTTTCTTATGACTAACATAAAGGTTCACACATCGGGGAGATTCCATTTTTTCTTATGACTAGCATAGAGGGTCACACATCGTGGGGATTCCATTTTTTCGAATGACTAGGATAGAGGATCACACAACGTTCAGTATCCATTTTTTCTTATGACTAGCATAGAGGTTCACACATCGTGGAGATTCCATTTTTTTCTTATTTCTAGCATAGAGGGTCACACATCGTGGAGATTCCATTTTTTCTTATGACTAGCAAAGAGTTTCACACATCTTGGAAATTTCCATTTTTTCTTATGACTAGCATAGAGGGTCACACATCATGGATATTCCATTTTTTCTTATGACTAGCATAGAGGGTCACACATCATGGATATTCCCTTTTTTTCTTATAACTAGCATAGAGGTTCACCCAGAATTGTAATTCCATTTTTTTATGACTAGCGTAGAGGTTCACCTATAGTTGTGATTCCATTTGTTTTATGACTAGCATAGAGGTTCACCCACAGTTGTGATTCCATTTATTTTTATAACTAGCATAGAGGTTCATCCATTTATGTGATTCCATTTTTTTTGTGACTAGCATAGAGGTTCACCCATTGTTGTGATTCCATTTTTTTATGACTTGCATAGAGGTTCATCCTTCGTTGTGATTCCATATTTTTATAACTAGCATATAGGGTCACCCATAGTTGTGATTCCATTTTTTTATGACTAACATAGAGGTTCACCCATTGTTGTGATTCCATTTTTCTCATGACTAGCATAGAGGTTCACCCATAGTTATGATTCCATTTTTCTTATGACTAGCATAGAGGTTCACCCATTGTTGTGATTCCATTTTTTTATGAATAGCATAGAGATTCATCCATTGTTGTGATTCCATATTTTTTTTTATGACTAGCATAGAGGGTCATCCATAGTTGTGATTCCATTTTTTCTTATGACTAGCATAGAGGTTCACCCATAGTTGTGATTCCATTTTTTTTATGACTAGCATAGAGGTTCACCCATAGTTGTGATTCAATTTTTCTTATGATTAGCATAGAAGTTCACCCATAGTTGTGATTCCATTTTTTTATGACTAGCATAGAGGTTCACCCATAGATGTTATTGCATTTTTCTTATGACTAGCATATAGGGTCACCCATAGTTGTGATTCCATTATTTTTGTGACTAGTATAGAGGTTCACCTATAGTTGTGATTCCATTTTTCTTATGACTAGCATATAGGGTCACCCATAGTTGTAATTCCATTTTGTTTTGTCTAGCATAGAGGGTCACCCATAGTTTTGATTCCATTTTTTATTGTCTAGCACAGTTGTCATATATATCGTTACTTGTTTTGACACATTGCAACCAGACAGCCTACGCACCCACCCATTGGCGTGCTCTCTGTTTTCTAGTTAGACTCCTGTTCAATTACTTGCAAGGCTTACTATTTGGTGATAGTTCTTTCTCGAGAGGCATATTTTACAGCCATTGTAAATTCTGCCCAGCTCAATCTTCATCCTTCCTTCCATGAGACTCTTTCGTAAGGCTAGAGCGTCTTTCTCCTCTTTATAATTTCTGGCAAGGCCAACATCGTACCTTGTACTGTTGAGTTTGTTCTGGTCGCTGTTTCCACAAGAATTTACCAAAATGACTGCTGCTGAGATCAGTGTATTTGTGGATTTGGCAGAACAACAAGGCTATGAGGGAGAGACATTGCGAAAGTTTGTGCGGGAACTCACAGATGAAACCAATGCCTGGAGAAGAACGAAACAAGAACTGATGCAGTATGAAAGAGAGAGAGAGTATGAATTGAAGAAGCAGGAAATGGGCATTCGATTAGCCCAGCTCAGTAACTCGCCCCCTCAACCAAATGGTGCCAAAGTCCAGCTGGACAACTGCAGGGGGGTCCAGTGCATTGGAGTCACTACGGAACTCCTTACAGTGGAACTGAAGGTGACCCCGTCCCAGCTCAGCAAGAAGTGCGGACTGGGGGCAGTGAGCGATCTCGCACATGAGGGCTACAACTCAAGCTTGGGTCAAAAGCTTGTGAAGGGTGTACAGCGAGTGCCCCTCAGGTGCATGAAGGCTGCCAAGCTGGAGCCCAAAACAGTGAGGATGCTTCCGGCAGGGGAAGACAACTGGCTAGGTAACATTGACCTTGGTGAGGTAGCTTGGCTACGGGAGGAGGCCCAAGAGTCTCCCCTATCCAGCAGTGAGTCTGAGCCTCGTACGCCAGAAGTTAATTCTGGTGAAGGTGTGCTGCTTTCCACCACTGTGGATAGGGCTACTTCAAGCACCATGCCAGAGGTCTCCAAGGAGGGCCAGGAGTCTCCCCCTTCCAGCAATGAGTCTAAGCCCCGTACCCGAGAGTGCTCCCCAGCTAAAGCAATAATGCTTCCCACCAGGCCTGAGGTCTCAGAGGAGGACCAAGAGACCCTCAGGAGCCAGGTACAGCTCAGCAGATTCCAGCTGATGGATGAGACAGTGATAAACCACAGGGCACCCGCCTACTCAAACGAGGTGGATATAATTAACCTCTCTAAGGCTGAGTTCCTGCTAAAAGATGAGGTGCCCTTAAGATCAACCGAGGGTCTCACGATCCTATTAAGGTCTCGTGCCGGCAAGTAGTTATTCCCCGTAATCTCTGCTTGTCGGTGCTACGCATGGTCCATGAGGGACTGGAAGGACAAGTTGGGGTAATATTTACCACACAGGTGATCCAGCATCGGTTCTGGTTAGGCTTGCATGAGATTGTTAAGGCTTACTTAGCATCCTGCCATCCTTGCCAAGTCTCCGGTAACTATAAGCAAATAGTGCCGAGGGCATCGCTCTAACGTATCCCGTCCACTAGTGTCACAGAACTGACACAATTCTTTTATTGGTATGGCTTCCTAGTCACATTTCAGAAGGACTACGGTTTCCACTTCATGGCAGAGGAGTCACGACCTCTGACCATACTCATAATTAATTTTTGGCTTCACCCGGTGCAAACAGGAACTCCCAACTGTGGGGTTTACTTAAATGGCAGCGTAAATTTCTTCCAGAGATGGGATAAACTCCAAACTCAAGAGAATGAGCTCTCAGGCATGGGCTTATCTCTTGAGCATCTCGGTTCCTATCGTGCTGTCCATGTGTTCCCACAGACAGTCCTAACAGACCATAACTCTCTAACCTACTTGACTGAGCTATGTAATGGGAATAAAAGGGCTCATGAGGTGGGGCGTAGACCTCCAGAACTAGAACTGGAAGGTCAAGTGCCTAAAGAACTCAGATGAGAGAGATGTGTTCTCCCGGCATTAGTGCCTAATGCACACTGCCAAGACCATAACGTAGTCATAGTCAGTATGTTAATTAGGTTGTATGAAGAAATTTTAATTGGCCTTGGTGTCTCCCCAAATAGATAAACTGGAGGGGCCATCTTGGCATCATCAGTTGTATTTAATGAATTTTTAAGTATTTATTTTATCTTTTTCCCTATATATATATTTGCTTTAATTTTATGCCTACCACTGCACTAAGTCACTTAACTTTAACCATTTTTGCATTTTAACTTTCATTTTTGCATTTTAATTTTTTTTTAGTTGTTGCCTCACAGCCAGCATGCTTATTTCTACGTGGCACTTGAAGTTAATTTACAATCAGCTTAAAAATTAATTCATTATCTTGGTGAGACTCACTGAGGGAGGAGTCATTAAGGCTAGTGGCTTCAGACCTTGCTTGCAGAGTTTTTGTCCTGTTCTAGGATCAATTCTCTGCTAAAATGGCGGGCTATTATTAATGGCGGTTAATGCGCCACCTTTATTCAAATAAAGAACCCACCAGCAAGGACTTGGTCGACAGGCAACAAGTTTTGGAACCGTACCCAGAGTCTCAACCCCCACGCCCCCCCCGCCAATCATCATATACCAGTCTACTCCCCTTGAGGCCTCATTTCCAGACATCTTTACGAACCAAGTGACGGCGTTGAGATCCCAAGAGAAGAAGGGAGTCGAGATATGAAGGGAATACGGACACGTGACAAAGCCTAACCAATAGGAGAGCGGTCAGGCCAATCCCCCCTGCCACCCCCAGTTGGGGGCCAAGTGGGGTTGAGTCTACCCAGGAACAACTGGTCCTCGGTCTTCGCTAACAAACCTCTGTGAGAGTACCATCACCTATTTTCGCTCTCAAGACTTAAGGGAGGCAGGACCATGTGACATATCCTCCACAAGGGAGGAACCAGAGTCCCTTTTGCTAAGGTAATGTGTCTGATTTTGAGATCCTCATCATCCTTACCAACCTCCCATCTTTTCCTAATCACATCCCATATTTTCCTTTTTTCCTTTGAAGAAAGATCCTACCCACTGAACCTTTTATCCTATTCCCTATATCCCAACCACGTGTGTCGTTTGCTCCTAATCTTAATTAATTCACCCTGTGACAGTGTTGATTCCCACGTGTAGTGTTTAAATCTCTAAGCTTTGCACTTTCATTTAATTTGCTGAAAGGTTTTAACCACACGACTTCATCATGTTCCATGCCTGTAGAAGTAAGTGTTCTGTTGATAATTCAATTTATTTCCCTTTCCAGGGAACATGATTGCTGTGGTGAATCCTCATCCACGGTCCATCAAACTGTACTTGAAGCTCCTCGTGGCTTAAATTAAAATATGATTATCTGCTGTGCTCCCCTTTTCATTAATTTTCATTTAAAGATTGTAAATACGTCTTTTTTGCCGGTTTTCCTTGTCTTATTGCCGACTGGCAACCTTTACATTATTCCTTAAGCAAGGCCGGACTCGCAGACCGGGCACGTAACAATACACACACACACACACACACACATATATATATATATATATATATATATATATATATATATATATATATATATATATATATATATATCAAATTGACTTAGACAGTCTGAACATATAACTCATGTTTAAATTTGTATCGTGTTTGTAACACTAATCTTTATTTACAATAAAATTTTCTTCTCTTTTCCCACCAGCCACACAGTAACTCCTTTAGGATATCTTTAGTCTGGCTTGTTATGCTCGGATTTTAACTTTTGTTTCATTTTGAAAAGTATAAGTAATCATAAAAAGTCTTTTAATTATCACCAAATCTCTTATGGGTGCCATTCTATTTTTTAAAATATAGCTTCAATGAAAAACTATTCTATCGATATCCGAGCTTCTAGATAACCCACAGCTTTCAATCTGACAGATAAACTACGTTTTATCAAGGCCATTGAACCCAATATTCATAGTTGTATGTGTTAAGACATTTTTTAAACATTTTTGTAAATAACTATTAATTTTGCAACTTGAATTGGTTATTTCACCACACAATATTAACTACAAGGACATATTCTTACAATGTTCTGCTTATTTTTGTAGGTCGATATTACGTATCTTGAACAGTATACTCTACCCTACATGTATGTTTTTATGGATGTATTTAAATCGTCTTTGATGCAACATCCCCAGGTCCTAATAGTGTGTGCTAGACATAATAATAGGGAGTGCTAGTGTGCATGAGATCAAATATGTTGATGCTCAATGACAACTTTAAAGTTATATAAAAAATACATACCGTACAAATCAGTTGGTCTATCATAATAGGTGTTATGCAAGTGTAACTAATAAAGACCAAATGTAATGTTCCATAGAAAATCATGCCCATACAATAGCCATAGACTTCCATACTGGCAAGAAACGTGGGTAGTAAAAATGGAAGCACAAAAATGTACAAATCAGGCCCTTCAACATCTTCCTCTTCAACGCCATTCACAAGATCACTCACATGTCTACTGGATGAGTAACATAGTTTCTTCTGCCAGAAAGATAAAAATTAGCAGCTCTATCAGATGACTATAGTCAACACTGTGAAATCTCATAAAGAAACCATTGAGAGTTACAATTTTGATTAACTGAAAAGAAGATTGAAAAAATCATTTCACCAAGGTATTCAACTGAGGTTTGGCACCACAAAGCCTGCTAGTTAATGCATATCTTCCATGAATATTGAGAACATAGCCCCAGTGGAAGCAGAAAGGGCTGCAAAGAACCCTTGTTAAAGCTTGCTAACCTGCCAGAGCTAATCAATCTCTTTGATGCCCAAATACATAACAAAGCATACCTACTTATGAAAGATATTGAAACCCCATATATCAATAGGCAATGCGAAGAATCCTTGGAAAATTACAGAACCGCATTCAATAGAAAGTGCTAGAAATAGGAGATATTCAATACATTATCACACCTGAAGTCCTGTCTTCAAGAAAATGTATGGAAGTCAGGTATTCTCTATTCAAAAGAGAAATGAGAGGAAAGCATGGTCCATTCTATGATGGAGAGCCAAACTGTTGAAGAGAACATTATGCAGACAATCTACAGAGAACCACAGTTAAAAAAGAACAAAATTGTAATCATAACCAAGAGAAACCAGGATACAAACACCATACAGAGACCCAGCAACATCAATGACATTCCAGCTGTACTGTATATCATAATCTGCAGGATTATGATAAGTTCCTCTGAGAGAATGGAAACTCGATGGACTAACAAACTTGTTAACAGAGTAGCAATCATAGTACTTTCATTGCAATTTTATGGACCTGTTCATGTCCAGTAGAGACATCAATTAGAAAGAGGATATTGAAAACCACATATTCACTCCAATACGAAAATATATATAGTTTTTTGGTCCAGTCGGTATAAACTTACCGTCCCTGGACAAAATGAAGTTGATACACTCCTCAACTAGCTGCCAAAAGCTGAAATTCCAGAGTAAGATCATCAATTGGAAATTGCGATGAACAGCACACCAGATGCTCCAACTCATAAGATAGTTCGGATAAATGGAATGATTCTCCTCCAGAGAATGGTCACGGAACCAGTAATCATAGTTACAATCAAAGATCTTGGTGAATGCTTCAACAACATTCCAAAATCCCTCATACAAGATTATAATGAAATAATTTATGTGTTTGACACATACAGGGGGGATTATTTGAAGAGTGGTGCCAAGGATAAAAGAAGGCAAGGAAGAGCACTAAACCATTACCAGGTGAGAGAAGGAACAAACAAACACATCCCAATGAGCAAGTTCCATTCACATAACAGGAAAAAGGCTGACCCGACCAACTACCTTGTTGCAAAGACTATAGAGTACATTAGAACATCACACAACCTGATCATCAGCTCTTCGTCAGTCCATAACAGGAGCAATAAAGACTGGCTATTCTAGGAAAAATATCCTGAAGAAAAAGACACGCTGTCATGTCATCGCAGCAAAACCCATCAGATGCATAGATTGTTTCAGTCTCCTTAAGACACAGATATCCTAGCATATGTCATAAAAAATTAATGTATCATGATGAAGGACACATCCCTTTCCATGGTTCTGTGGTTATGGAAATAGAGCTCTGGAGACCCATAGGGGCTGAAAGAGCTAAGGCTCCATGTTTACATGAAGGTAGATAGAAATGCAATTAGTTCTATGTAGATCCTTTCAATAGAGCTAGACTTGACCAAAACTAGGTTGGCTACTCTAGCTAGCTCTGTCTCTGCAACCTGTAACTCTAAATTAATTTATATGAAGACCATCTACAAACTGTCATGGCATCTCTTTTCCAAGCATATGGCAAAAAGGGAAAAGCTCCCTCCTTCCATAGAACCATTGAATCTCTAACACACCAGGCCTAAGAAACCATATTAGGCCCAGGGTGTAAAGACATGAGAAAATTGCTTTGCAGGATCCTTAGATGTATCCCTTGCAGAATAGATGCCATAAGGTTTCCTATGTCCTAGGTTCAAAAGCCATCCTTGAGATAATTAGCTACCGATTCGAAGAGAACTGTTCTTCTGTCAGATGATGACTCAGAGAAAGAAGTTTAAACTGATGATGATAACGATGTTAGTGATTATATGTAAAGACACCTTGCCTGCTAAAAAGATTAAAAAGATTTTGATCATAGGGAGCATGTTAGTTGTAAATTGAAAAGCTCATGTCTGATCGCTTGGAAAATATTCAATGAAACAGAATATTTCAATCATGGTCAATTATGACTTACCTATTTTGATACAATTGGACTTCTTTGTCCTGAAAATGACTATTTACCTGTCAAAATCCCGTTTCTAGGTTATCTAAAAGCTGACATTGAATTTTTTTAGAGAAGCCATTTCGTGAAATCAAAGATGGCATTCATAATAATATTAGGGCAAATGGAAATATTGTTTAGCTAATTGCTTATCCAATAAAGTTACCAAAAGTTTGAAGTGGCAATACTCTCCAAATTGGCAAAATTGAATAATGAACATGACTAATTCTATAGTACTTCCCCTAAACTTTTAGTTTTTTATCCTAATACTCACTTTTTTTCACTTCTTCGTGAATCAATGAAAATTGAGAATATCTACAGACTTGCAACTATGTGTTTGACCTTAAGGACCACCCTCCTATGAATGTTTCTCCTACTTATTCAAGAGGTTCGCTAAATTATGCATCTCACTCCTGTCAATGCCGACTCAATGGTACTAAGAAATTACAGTTATAATTTTTTGGTCAATATAATGTCCTACTGATTGTCAAAAATATAATCAACCTAAATTTTCTTCATTAATATTATTTTTCTCATATTTCTACTATCATTATTGGATGCATTTTCTCAAGAAATTACGCTTGTCTTGCTTGTTTCACTGGTCAAACAAATTTTAAGCCAGATACAGTGTACAATTGACATTTGATTGCATTCATGTTTCATAAAGCAATCAAGAAGATTAAAAAAAGGACACAGGGAAAATATCATATTCCTATTCGTCCAAAATTCTGTAACCTACATTTTTCCATTGAATTTTATGAAAACGTATAATTACTTAGTTTGTAAGATTTTTTTTTTTTTTTAATTCAACTAGATTTGATTCGTTTGGCAATTTCTAAAAAATATTAATGCTGCTCCATTAGGTATCTGGCTGTTTACTGCTCAATATTTATATCTCTCCTATTGCCTAGTCTCTAGAGTTTTCAAATGGCCGTCGGCAATTGGAAAAGTTATTTATCAGACAAGGTTTTTCAGAAAACAAGTAGACTTTTTATTTACAGTCAGTCAAAAATAGTAAAGCATTTTCCGTGTAAAGTTGCCTATTTGACGAGGAAGGTGAGAGTTATGATATTTTGAAAGAAACTGTTCTCAGTGCACACAGATTCATAACGGAGTTAAGACGCACTGCAAGAAATTTAAGACCTTAAGAAAGGACAAGAGCAGTACATATACAAATTTACTACCGCGACAATTATGATGTATCCCCTTCTAATCGTCTTAAATTACAGAAATTATTGTCCATGTAGATTTACGATGCTATCCTATATGGACAACTAAATATCAATATATTTAATTAAAAAAAAAAACTTGCAATATAACGTAAAATTCAGAAGCATTACAGTTTATTATTATTATTATTATTATTATTATTATTATTATTATTATTATAATTACAACCCAAGTTGGAGAAGCAGGACGCTATAAGCCTTAGGGCTCCAACAAGGAATAATAGCCCAGTGAGGAAAGGAAATAAGTAAATGAATAAACTCTATCAGAAGTAATGAACAATTAAAATTAGATTTTTTAAGAACAGTGAAAACATTAACACAGATCTTTTCCAAACCGACTATAACAGAGAGGCGAGGTGAATGAAACTAAACTTTATTAAACAATCATCGAGTTTTTATACTTACGAACAAGAACATCACAAAAATTAAAACATGAAGAAGCTTTTACTAGCATGAAAGGACAAGATGGTATATTAATAGTGCAGGGAAGAGCGAGTGATAAGATGAAAAAAAAAATGCAGTATATGAGCGTGTATGAAACATGCGCGGTACATGACAATCCCCCTTCCACTTAAAAATGACATAAATATGAAATAGGTGCCCTGCTCTATAGAGGCGTTCTGTAGGCCGATCATAACTCAGTAGATATGCGGGTTTCAGGCAGTCAATGGAAAACCAGTCTTTTTTATCACGAATGTTGATGCAGAAAGCCTTCAGCATACAACGAATCATGAAGGAAAGGACCCGGGTATGGTGGCTCTAGCTGTAGTTTACTAGTGCCACTGTGCATGAAAACGTACTTTGCCAAATGCATATCTGTCAGTATGTGTTGCTTAGCTGGAGATTTGTAAGTCTGGAGTAAATTATCTCACAATGTGATGTATGTGCTGGTGATTGTCGGAGGAGGTTGAACACAGAAAAAAATTCAGCAAGGAAGACAAACGGGTCACCATATACCATTTCAGAAGCAAAGACATCCAAGGCTTCTTTAGGAGTGGGCTTTAGTCCAAGGAGGACCCAGGGAAGCTGGGTAAACCAGTTGGAGTCCTTGCAGTGGGACATCATAGCTACTTTGAGAGTGAGGTGAAAATGTTCAACCATTCCGTTGGCAGCATAGTTGTATGTTGTTGTCTGATGTTCTGTGATTCCGAGGAGATCGGCTAATGATGTCCACAATTGCAAGGTGGAAGTGGTACCCCTATCAGAAGTAGTATGCTCAGCGATACTAAATCTTGATATACACCCTGAGACTAAGGCAGATATGCAGTAGAGGGACGCTGCAGTTTCCATGGAAATGGCTTCAGGCCAATGAGTGTAGCAGTCGATGACGGTAAACAGCTAACAATGTCCTTGTGATGCAGGTAGGGGACCTATAATATTGACGTGAATATGGGAAAAGCACCACTGAGGTTAAGGAAGATGCCCACTCCTAAATCCGTGTGTCCATGTACTTGGGAAGTTTGGCATGAAGTACAGTTGCTGACCCGATCCTTAGTATCTTCAGTAGTGCCTTGCTAAAAGGACTTCGTCTTCAGTAGCTGTGTAGTAAAATGGCACAAGGCATGTGGAAGGCCATGAGTTAAATAAAAAATCTTTCGCTACATGCAAGCAGGTATCCATGGTCTAAGTCCACCGGTACTAACATCATAGAGGAAGGTGGCATTGAAGTCGTCAAGAGGGAGGTCCTCCCAGTGAAGTGATGTGCAGGATGTCCAACATGCTTGGTACTGTGGATCTTTTTGTTGGGCTCCTGCCAAGGTGTTGTAATCCAATCACAGGTTAATGGCTTCTAATGAGTATCTTGACAGGGCATCGGTAACGTGACTCAATTTCCAATAGACGTGTTGAAGGGTACAATGGATACTTGTCGGACTATCAAGTGAAAGCGTGCACTATAGGCATGAGACGTTGAAAAGTGGCCACAGCATTAAGAGCGACAAAACTGGAGTAATTAAAGTTGTATGTACAGTTGGAGATGGTGATGGCAGTTTTTGGGATGTCGTCTGGTTTAATGGGCACCTGACAATAACAATTCAGGAGGTTGAGTGCGGCGAAAATCTTTGCGTCACGTCGGCGATATTTGGGAGAGGGGAGATAACCAGGTTCTGCCTGCATGTTCAGGCACATGTAATGTGCACATGGACGCAGAGAGTCAACTTGCCTCTGAACAAAATTTAAGGGTGATGACCATGGGCTTGATGCCTTTTGGCAGCCCATTTCTACAATTTCAGCTAATGATTGCTTAGCAGCTGCTAAACAACCTATTGCCAGACGCCTAAATCTGGCAAATAGTTAGAGTCCTGTTGTTTTGAAATGGTGATAAATACCTTGCATGGCAGGAACCATGGGTGTTTGATGAAGTTCGGGGATGAAAACATCTGGGTAAAACGTGAGGATCCGTGGATGGACTAATGTAGAGAGCAAGGTCGGAGGCACCTGGTTGAAGAGGTGATGTTGAGTAGGATTCAGAGTTGATTAGCCGTCGGTGAGCAACATCGACCACGAGCTCATAATGTGAGAGGAAATCTGCACTGAGGATTAATAATGTGACATCAGCAACGAGAAACTTTCAGTGATATTTGACTCTCCTAAACAATGAGATGAAGTTCTTGCATGCAGTGGGGGCGGGCGGGGTTATCGCAGATCCATTCGCAGCTACTAGGTGGATGTCACCACATTTAGAGAAACAACTTTGTGTCCTGGCGAGAGGCCTTGGCAGAAGAAAAAGGGAAGGACTTGTGGTTATAAAGATTGCATGACCCTACCTGCAACATGTAATAAGAAAAAAATAGTGACAGGGGAGTCCACCACAACAAGTGATAGCATACTTATATGTTTTTAGCCACTGACAACCGCTTAAACATTACTACATAGCATCCTCAAATCTAGGGGTGGTAGTACCATAACTGTGGCTGATGGGCGTCAGTAAGTGGCTTTAGAGTTCGTTGGTTGGTGTGTGAGCGAGGGGTGGTTGGTACGCATTTCTTCGCCACTCTAGCACATCAGAGGGCATGCGTCTGTGTCCTACCACCATCATGTCAGCTTTATTCGATGTTGAATAGTTGTCCACTTTGTCCGGAGTGTAGTCATTGATTGGGATCTTGAAAGCGGTGAGGTGGTTGTCCATAAGGGGATTGACTTTGGTCATCAGATCCTTCATGGGTGAAATATCGACATCGGGGATGGCAGCATGTTTAGGTTTGGGTAGGTGCCGTACCCAAAGGTTATGAAGTGATTCACTTCATAAGGAGAGCTCCGTGGCAGGTAGCAGGTGAACAATACTGGTCCTTTCCCTGAAGATAAGTAAAGCCTTTTGGTTCCCCAATGGTTGTTGAGAGAGATAAAAAAGGTTTGCTATCCAAACAGCAGGTGATGCGAGTACTGCTCCAGTACTTCCTGGACCAGACATAGAATGATACAACAGAAGGCTTCGACTACTATCATCAGTTTGGCTCTTTGTCTGTGCTTTTTACCTCCCCTCTAAATAACAATTTCCTTTTGTAATATATGGAGCTATCTAATGAACTGGTTCTTATTCAGGCATATCAAACAGCAATCCCTGGCACAAAATGATGGGCTTCATTTGTTTCTATTTATTTGTGTCTCAATATACAAATATACACATGTGGAATATGCTTCGTCTGATAACGAGATTCAACCTTGACTTCGACCATATTATTATTATTATTATCACTAGCTATGCTACAACCCTAGTTAGAAAACCAGGATTCTATCAGCCCAATTGTTCCAACAGGGAAAAATAACCTAGTGTAGCAAGGAAATAATGAAGTGAATAAACTATATAAGAAGTAATGGACAATCCAAATAAATTATTTTAAGAGAAGTTACCACATTAAAATAAATTTTTCATATATAAACTACAAAATAAGACACTTATGTTGGCTTGTTCAACATGAAAAAACATTTGCTACAAGTTTTTAAATACTTGATTAGGAAGATGATTCCACAGCTAGAATGAATATTCTATTCTAGAATACTATGGAGTGCTGAGCCTCATGATGGAGAAGGCATGACTATTTTATATTATTTGCATCTTTTTCTACGTGTTTTTATTATTGGACAAGGTTTAATGTATATGGTTATATTATATTATGCACACTTAAAAACTGGAAGGTATGATTATAAATTGTTATTACAATACCATATATATTTTTTTTCTTTTTTTTTTTTTTTTGCAGCACTGACTACACGAGAGAGATAGGGCCTTGGTGCCAACTTAACGTGCACAAATTATAGCCCTGGGTGCTATTGTGGAGTGTGGACTTGTGGGAGTTATTTTGAGCTTTAAGAAGAGACACCAGAAATCAATATGTGACCACACAAAATGTTGTTTTGCTGGACGTGTGCGTCCCTTTTTAAATGGGTTATTATGCTGTCCTTTTAAAACACCTGAGAGGGGCTACCAGACACGGACGTTTCAGATATACTTAATTGCCTAGATTTAGATGGATATCGAATGTAAATTAGTAAAGATTTAATTCTTATATATGAAGGTTATTTCTACATTTGCTACGTTACTTCTATAGAAGATTTTTTCCGTTTCTATTACTATGTTGTCATCACTACTTCCTTCGTCCTGTGAGAGATGAAGATACTTGTAATTTTATATTTATCCTTTCACAGAGTACTTAATGAAAGAAGTACTGAAGAAAAGAGAAAATTAAGAGAAATGGTAATGTTATACACTGATGCAACAATGATTTTAAACCAAACTTCCCTGAAGGAGAGGCTACTGTCAAATAATAATATGTTGACAGTGAGCGGCGAAACTGAAATTGAGTACAATATTCCCTTTTGAATAGAACATAGGATAAAAGGACCAAACCCGATGAAAGGTTTATCGTCACGGGAATTCCTCTTCAATAGTCAAAAGAAATGTTGGAAGTGCTTCGGGGAGTTTACGTTGTAGGTAAAAGACGTCTTCTTCTGTCTCGGAAGATTACCTTCTTTTTGAGAGCCATCAAGACCTTATTTACCAAAGCAGGAATCTCATGAGAGGTTCTCGATTTCCTGAAAGGTCCTCTTTGTAGCAAAGACACATTGGTGATTTCTTTGGACGTTCAGGTTTTTGGCAATATCTTTCTCTAAAGAACTTCGTTGAATGTGGTATTCTCTATTCATAGTGTATCTAAGAAACCTAATATGAGTTCGTGATTTATATTTTAATAATTAATATCAAAATTATTAGTGATCCATAAAAGTAATCACATTTTTGCAGGTGATGGAGACGAACTTTCTAATAGTTGTAAATATATTATCAAAACAATACAAATTCAGGCTGCCGAGGCTATTGTCACTTCGTCATAAAAAATGCATTAAAGATTTCTTTAAAAAACCTATTTTTTTTTGTGCGCACGTGTGTGTGTGTGTGTGTGTGTGTATGTATGTGTTGACCTTCTAGGCCCGGTGATCAGGATTAGTTATTAGCCTTTACAGATAATTGATGCTGCTCTACCACAACAACAATATCTATATCTGTCTATGAATCTAGAAAGATGCGATTTGTATTGATCCTGCCTAATTTTCGTCTAACAGTTAACTGACACTGTAATATTTTCTTATGTATGGAGGAAGACCTTTGTTAGCATCTCCGTCGATATCTTTATCTGGGGTCTCAATCATACATGATACCCAGGATGGAGTTATTGAAAAAAATATACATATCAACGTTTTAATCTATCTTTATGTCTTTAAATCTCAGTTATGCCCCTCAAACTTTGTTGTATATGATAGCAAAAGATTATCTATGTATACGCAAAACTCGGATCTTTGCTATTGAAGAGGTTTTATAATTTTGTTCAAGTTTTATGATAAATTTGATAATTGTGGAAAACTTTAGTGGTTACACACCTCTGACCAAAGTGTAATAAAAGAATTATCAATATTCATGAATTGATTAATTTTATAATTCAGAATTGGAAATATTCTCTGGTAATAGATATTTTTGCGATTTTCACTGCGGATGTAAGCTATGACTAAGTCCTCTGCGTAAAATTAGTTTACTAGAGGCTTGCAGATACTTGAGCAATCAATGAAACGATTAGGTGAATATCTGACAAACCTTTCTTCGTTTTGGCCTCATAACCAGATCATGGAAAATTCGAGTACAGCATTTACTGAAACTTCCAAAAAGATGTATCCCTCGATGTTAGGGAGTGTCAGTTGGAACCAAAACCTCATTTATGGCAGTGTTGACAAAGATTCTATCATAAGGTTCTCATGGCGGAATGCCGATTATTAAGATTTCACACACTTTAATGACACTAACACACGAATCAATTTTCCTTCGCTAATTGATTTCACTGAAAAATGCAATATGCTCCGGTAACCGAGGTTTATAATCATAGATTAAGATCATGCAAAAATCGAATATGTTTAAGGCACGAAGTATTTACTAGAAAATTATATTCAATAACCTAAGTCAGGGGATTAACTGAAAACCGGGATGGGGAAATTCAAACAAAGATTCTATCCGAATGATAATCGACTTTCATTTCAGTATCGGATGCCCCACAACCTATTGGGTTTTATTCAGAAAATAAATGGAAACAGAATCGTCTGAAACTCACATAAACGACGACGGCTTATCCCAGGATTACAGATCATACACTTCAAATAACGCCAGAGGAAATGGCGAAACACCTTTTTCCATTATTTGAGGATAAGCCAGCATTGGGAAATTGTATTTGGTCACAATTGAAAAGTTGTAAAAATTAAGGGACATATTCCGTATGTTACTGGTTAAATATAAAGTGCTAATAACATAGTTATTTGGGATTGAAAATGTTAATGTTTAAGACACGCGACTTCTAGAAAATATATATTTTTACGTAGTAGTAAATATACAATAGAACTTGAAGTTGCTTTACCCTTTTTAAATATAAATCTATTATAACTTTCTTTGTCTCTTCCACACTTTAATAGAATTATTTCCATAGTGGGTAAATGTACAAGTACTTATTATCAAATAAAAAAACCGATGAAGCACACGTCCTCAATATATGAAAAACTGCAGTCAATTGATTCTAAAATGCTCAATTTCAGTTTCCCCGCTGGATACTAAGATTATCTCATCGCTTTTTGAGAAACTTAAACTGCATCGCTAAAAACTACTCATTTAAACGGAATTCGTCGAACAGGTATAAAACCCTATTTAACTTCACATAGAAATTTATATCATAAATAACTAGCTTGTTAAGCCATAAACAAAATGGTGGTTATTGTGTGCTTAAGTCATGACAGGAAAGAAACAAAAACACCGGAAAAACACAAAAAATAACAAACCATTGAATCAATCAGAGTTTAATCACCGAAAACAATCGCAGGAGCAAAAGAATCGAAGAAAGCATGAGTGATGGAATATTTGAATCATAATCAACCTTAGCATAATGAAAAAGAAATGAAACATAAATTAAGTTTAAAATACTCCTAAGATACGTTTGCATCTCTCACTCTCTCTCTTTCTCTCTCTCTCTCTCTCTCTCTCTCTCTCTCTCTCTCTCTCTCTCTCTCTCTCTCTCTCTCTCTCTCTCTCTCTCTCTCTAGTATATATATATATATATATATATATATATATATATATATATATATATATATATATATATATATATACTAGCAGAGATACCCGGCAATGCCTGAGTGTGGATTTAAAAAGTAACGTCAGTATATGCAACTGATCGATTCTTGTAAGTTATCTTTTTGATGACTCATTCTGAACCACATGTTTTTTAACACCTAGATTTTTTTTACGCATATTATTTCATTAGTGGAAACTGCATCTGCGAAGATGAAACATTTCCTATGTTAAGGAGGAGATGATATTTGTAAGAGAGGGAGCCAAACTTTCTTTCCGCTACAACACAATCCAGGAGGTTCTTTTTTTTTTTTTTCATTTCAGTGCACCACAGTGATTACATTTCTGTGTCATTAAGTCAATTTTTTCTTTATCTCAACTACTTCATACCGATGCCTTGGGTCATAAGTGAAGGCACTATGAAGTAGTTTTTTTCATTAAACGGGTGTGCTCTAACATCTGCCCACTCCCGACTATCAATATGGCGATTATTGTTTTCTTCTTCCTGTGTTTGTTGGTTTTACTAAGGAATCATTCTTCTTTCTTAATCTGAAATCTATTTTTTCATTTAATTTTCCTGATTTCTTACTGATACAATTCTTTGTTGATTATTTTTAAAGCGATAATTTCTTTGGCCTTCGCCTTCTTCACGCATAGCTGCCATTGTGCTGGCATTGAAGTTCCTTCTATCTGAATTTTGAGTGTTCTGCCCAGCCCCCTAGTTCTCTTAAAGGGTACTTGGAGATTTCACACCACCTCTATTGTCTTTTTCAGGATTATATATACAGAACAACACGCTTTTATATTTCACAGGGAATCGTATGTATTTGATGTTTAAAGCTGGTGTGGTTTTGCCCAACAGAGCTCCCTTAAGGGGTTACTTAAGAAATTCTGACCACTTCCCTTGACATCCTCTGAAAATTTTCTATAAGAATACATTAAGTTTGTATGTAAAATTGGGTAGACCTATATCTAAAGATTTGGGAACGGGGGGGGGGGTTCTGACCCCATAGCTCCCATAGGGGGCCACTTAGAGAACCAGGATCACTTGCATTATCTTTTATGTAGATTCCCTAACCTCTGTTTCTCAAGGGAATACACACACAGCCGTTGCCTCTCTCTCTCTCTCTCTCTCTCTCTCTCTCTCTCTCTCTCTCTCTCTCTCTCTCTCTCTCTCTCTCTCTCTCTCTATATATATATATATATATATATATATATATATATATATATATATATATATATATATATATATATATATATATATATACTGTATATACTATCCGATTCGGCTTTGGACCAGTATGCTGTAACTTTTGAACTTGCTTCTATAGTTTTTACTGAACTGGATTCCATGGTTCGGTGGTTACTTGAGACTTGGTCAGAACATCGGTTGAAACTTTATACCCGAGGAGGATTTTTGACTAATAATATTATAATGTGCACTCAACGAAGCGGCTCTATTAAGTTTCTTCACCTCTCTCTCTCTCTCTCTCTCTCTCTCTCTCTCTCTCTCTCTCTCTCTCTCTCTCTCTCTCTCTCTCTCAAGTGCGTTTGAATATGTTAAAAAATTCATCGTAAATATTGTTCCAGTACTATCAGTTCTACCATATCTCTCACTTTGGCAGTCTCTATCCATCTCTTAAAACATCGTCGTCCCTGATAAACGTAAACCTGGAAAATAATTTCCTTATATTTCCGTAAACTTCGTGAACTTTGTTTATAATATTCAGGGGTCATCTGATACACTTTGCAGCACACTCCAGTTAACTTCTTGATGCTCTTTCGTCTGGTCCTGAGACAAAGCAAGATATGCACTGTGTCCTTTTCCAACAAGGACACTGCAATAACACAGACCATATGTCTTCTGTCCATTCCATCGTCGACACGACCGTTTCAAAATGACTGAAGAACTAGTCGGGAGCTTCTTTCCTTGAATTTTGAGATCAACCTCTGTGCCTTAGCCACATCAAACACGTGATTGTGCATAGCATTGGACACACCTGTCTGAGATGACAACAAGTATGCAGGAGCATTCACAGTTCCAATTCCTTTGTATGTCTTGTTTCTTCTCTGTCTCTTTCTTCCGGTCTTCCAGTTTCTCTAGCTTCAATTTCCCTTGCATGTCTTGCAATTTCTCTCTCTCTCTCTCTCTCTCTCTCTCTCTCTCTCTCTCTCTCTCTCTCTCTCTCTTCCTGTCTTTTAATTCCTCTTACCTCCTCTCTCTCCCTCTCCTCCCGTCTTGCCTCTTCTCTTTCTCTTTCCTCCCATCTTCCAATCTCTCTTGCCTATTCTCTCTCTTTTTCTTCCCGTTCTGCCATGATATTCATCTTAATCAAATTCTATTCCGCTGCAATTCGTCTAATCTAAGCCTCTACATTCGTTTCTGCTTTTGTTCTTTTCAGTTTGTGGGTCATCTGATATTTGCTTTTCTACGAATTCTTCTTCAGCGTTCTCCATAAGGTCACGAGCTGCTACAAAATCTTCTTCTGACATCTTTCCTTTAAGGCTAGAAACTTGACTTGGGTTTAATCATTCCACCAGTTGTATTAGTTACATTATCTTAGTACAATTCCAGAACAATTGGGTTTGCCAAAAACTCTTGTACATTTAAATGAACTCCAAAACTCATTTGCTTTATATTACATAATTTGATACACAATAAAAATCCTCAGAGCTCTGAGAATATCACGTAACTCCCACACAATGATATAAAAATATGAACACTGAATATCTCAAGGTCTCTTTACTTTACACTCAAAACAAAACCGGGTGATTGATTAACTTCAAAGGGGCCCAGCCAAAATGCCAGTATATGGAGGTGTAGGAAGAAAAACACGAAATCCTGAAAAAATAAAAATCACTGATCTTTGTATGGCAATGGAGAATGTGTATGCAAAATACCTGGCCAAAATTCCTCTTACTTTTATAGTTACAGGGTAATTAGTAAAAGTAACTCACTGAACCAAAAAACATGGTTCCCTGTAAGAAAATGCAGTATTTTGATAAATATTACATTTTGATGTAAAATAAATTGGGAACAGTGGCATCTATATAACTTCCACGAGTCACAAACGATGTGCTAGACCGTAATTACACCCTCCGCCCTACAGTCCTACCACAATCCTTATAGAGAATGCATGTCTAAGTTTGACCTCTGACATTCACTTATTTCTATGTTTATTTTCCTCCTTTTCAGCAAGAATTTTGTCTTTTCAAAGAGGAAATAAAAATTTCTACATCTGGCTAAAATAAGGAAGAAGAAAATTTGCTCTATTAAAAATTAAGAAATGGGTAATATAGTTATTGAAACAAAGAAAGAGTGTTTTGGATAGAGGAGTCGCCGCCTTACCTGACATGAGCAAAAAGAAGAAAGATATTGAGCAAAAGGATCTTCATTTATGATTAAATTATGATGAAAAACTTTTTTCTCGTTAATTAATATCCAAAAAGGAACATAAAATTCATAATAATCAGGATTTATTAATAATGTGGTTTTAAAAATACAAAGAAAAACTTTGAACGGCATGTGATATTCACCCAATTTTACGTTTTTTTCTCGTTTTTGGCAAGAATTCTATCATTTCAAAAAGGAAAAGATAATATCAACATCTTGCTAACATAAGGAAGAAGAAAATTCGCCCTATTAAGAGTTCAAAAGTAGGTAATATGGGTAGTGACGCAGATGGGGAGAGGGAGATGGTGATATGGATGGAAGAGCAACCGCCTAGCCTGACAGGAGCCAAAAGAAGCAAGATATTGAGCAAAAGGATCTTCATATATGAAATTGTTATGATATAAAACTTTTTTTTTTTCATTTATCAGTATCTGCAAAGGAACATAAAATTCATAGTAAGCGGATTTATTAATATTATCTTTGTAAAAATACAAAGACAATCTTTGAAGGCCTGTATCTCAAAACTATACTTATAGACCTTCAAATTCTATTTTCTCTCTTAGTTTTGGGGATATAGAATATAAATTTGGTATACAACTTACAAATATTTTATAAAACCCTCAAATGTTGCCCTTTTTTTCCAATTTTTATTTCCTGATTTGTTTTTTCTTAATTTTTTTTCCCATTTTTTTTCTTTTACCATAATGAAAAAATTCATATCTAGACAAAAAAATTACTTTTAGAAAACACTCCTTATATCATTGGAAGTCTTCATCATGTCTATATTGGGTAGTAATCACAGGTCTCAATATTAATTATGATATGAGGAGATGAAGTTTGAAAAACACTAATTTCCAGGATAATTCGCCTGGTGTAGCAAAACCAAAGGTCTAGTACAAATACAATGCAGTTTGGAAATATCCTAAGTCACCTTATCAAGGGGTATGAATGTCAAAGTCCTGTTCTTAAAAAAGGCATTAGCCGGTTAGCCCCTTAACTGCCACTATTCTTAAATCAACCTCTTACTTCAGTTCTTAGTCAGGGGATTTGAGCAAAGAACTGTGATAAATATATTTAACCAAAAATAACAAATGAAAAAAAAATAACACCAAAAAATAAATCACTCAAAATATCAAATCTGAACTAGACCTCAGACTAAGAAAGGATGATACTTCGAAAAAATTATAGAATCAGTTTTTTCATTAGAAATAAATTCATGCAATAATTATTTTGGCAATTGATGAGAAACACTGACACTTTAACACTGTAGAAAATAAATCAGAATTACACTTACATTTACTTAACTAAACCATGAATCAGATTGCGAAGTTACAACAAGTGGGGATTGAATTTATGAAATATAGTTTGAATTGCTTAGCCCTAAGTTGTAAGGAGATTGGTAAGGAAACTTCAGACCAAGGTAATATATATATATATATATATATATATATATATATATATATATATATATATATATATATATATATATATATATATATATATATATATATATATATATATATATATATATATATATATATATATATATATATATATATATATATATATATATATATATATATATATATATATATATATATATATATATATACATCCATCTAAGAAGATCAGATGGAGTTGGAAAAGGAGTAGGAATGATGACGGGATCAAGACCAGAAAAGGCATTACCTTATTGCCTTATTCTATGTTTCGGTTCCCCCAGGTCCCTCAGTGTGATGCACTTCGTATATCCACCAGAGAGTTAATAATACATCTTCCGGTGTATTTTGCATCTTCCAGTTTTGGATGGTCTGGGATGCATCTTAGGTATTTATCGAGCTTATTCTTAAACACAACTACACACACTCCTGATATGTTTCTTAGATGAGCTGGCAGCGCATTAAATAGTCACTGCATTATCGATGCTGGTGCGTAGTGGATTAATGTTCTGTGTGCCTTCCTTAGTTTTCCTGGTATAGTTTTGGGCACTATTAATCTACCTCGGCTTGCTCTTTCTCATATTCTGAGCTCCAAGATCTTTTCAGTAATTCCTTCGATTTGCTTCCATGCTTGTATTATCATGTAGTGTTCTCTTCTCCTTTCTAGACTGTACAATTTTAAAAATTGCAGTCTTTCCCGGTAGTCAAGGTCCTTAACATCTTTTATTCTAGCAGTATAGGACCTTCGTACACTCTCTATTTGTGCAATATCCATTTGGTGGTGTGGGTACCATATCACATTGCAGTACTCAAGTGTACAATGTTCATAAGTTTTATACAGCATAATCATGTGTTTAGCTTTTCTAGTTTTAAAGTGTCTGAATAGCATTCCCATTTTTTCTCTATAAGTGGAGAGCTGTAAATAGTATATTGTTACTAGCAAAGATCAAATCCAAGCTGTGCAACATGAATATTATGATTTACTATGGATGCTGGAGAGATAAATCAATGGATGGCTGAAGGTGTGCTGGCGAGAGGATCGTCGGACGTTGGCTTTTTCGGAATCAGGCTGGTTCTCTTCTGTATCCTAAGCATTGCTAGGCTCTTATATTTTAAAGTAATATACTCCAGAAACGTCCATTAAATCATTCTCGTAGTGTGGGGGCATGACTCTAGTAGCGTAAGGATGCCAACTTAGCAATTTCCGGATGGGGTACTATCTTTGTTTGGTGAGGTAACTCTCTCAGCTAGCTCCGCCCATCTCCTCTCATGACCTTAAAAAAAAAAAAAATAATTTCCAGTCTAGAATCTTCATGCATCTTCCAACCACGTGAAAACACTTTGCAATCCTTAGCGTGTGTGTTATAAAGCATACCTTTTCAAAAGGTAACATTAGACTTTGTAATCAAATTACATGAAATGAAAATTTATTTCTTTAAAATATCGTAAATTTACTAATACGTAACTGAACAAAAATACAACTAAATAGATGACGGTATTCTTATGTAATTTACAAACATTACTTAATCCTATGTGAGTGGAACTCACCTTACCAGCTGGCTATATATCTCTTAAATACACAAATAAAATATGTGAATAAAATATATTCTTAGATATATATATATATATATATATATATATATATATATATATATATATATATATTTATATATATACAGTGTATATATATATTTATATATATATATATATATATATATATATATATATATATATATATATATATATATAAATCTCTCTCTCTCTCTCTCTCTCTCTCTCTCTCTCTCTCTCTGAGTGAGTGTTACTGTATGCTAGCGAGTCCTATTTTGTGATCTGAGAAAATCAGATGATTTAATGCGAATAACAAAACCATGTTGAGTGCAATATAGATACTAGTTTTCGTGAATAGTCGGTGATTAGTTTGAGGTCGGGAAAGTGGGATAAAACGTCGGCATAGCATAGTTATCTTGTGAAATACTAAAAATCTGAACAAGATGACAGCCTCTAACACAAATAAGACTTTGAGGGATTTAGCTGCAATCAGCAATAGCAAGAGTAATTTCCATGAGTTGGCACAACAAGAACTAAATCTACTGGTAACAGAGGTCACAAATAGCTCCAACCAGTGTGACGGAAAAATATTCTCTAACCATATTGAAACAATATGATCCAACAAACTGGAGCAAGTCTGCGGAAAATATCATCAAAATAATAGAAAAAATTCCAAAGAATATACATGTGATAACGAGACTTATAAAGAAAGATTACATCAACCAGCACATTCCATTTAAGAGCAATAAAAAGTCCAATATTGTGAAACTGCTGATTGATGCATCGGGAAAAAGAATGCCAAAAGGGTGCAATACATGTAAGATATGGTACAGTATTCTTAACCCACAACAATTATTAAGGAAATGCGATGTATGCCACATACCAACACATCCTAATTGTGCTGAAGTGCAAAATAAAAAAAATAAGTACTAAAGACACAAAGGTATTCTGCTCAACATGCTTAGTATGGATAGAAAATATATTTAAATCGAGACTGAATCTGCATTTAGTTGAAGAAGAAGAAGAAGAAGAAGAAGAAGAAGAAGAGAAAAATGAACAGGATATGTGTAGGGATGCAGAGGATATCATTGATACCACATAATGATGCCATTCAACAACATACTTACGTAGAAATAGAATACCCTGTGGAAACAAATAATATACCTAAGAGACTCTACCAGACTTACATAATTTTAGGGAAAAGCAAGAACAAGAAAAAAAAGAACAGAAAGATATAGTCTGCACTTCACTGAAAAGAGGGAATTGCAGATTTGGCGAAAGATGCTACTACAAGCATCCAAAGATATGCCATAATTATGAAATATATGGTAAATGTGCGTATCTAGACGGATATGGAGACGAATACAGAGATTTACTTCCAATAATATGCAAAAACCTGAAAGGAGGAAAAGGATGCAAATTCAACAAAATATGTCAATATATGCATCCTACAACCATGATTGAAAGTCAGAAAGCTCAGCAAACAGAAAAGAAAAATGAAAGCAAAATGAAACCAAAAAAGAAACAAAAGAAAAAAATAAGCAGAGTATATACCGCGCTATGCAAAAAAAGACCCAATATATGATGCCTTTAAACCCAAATATGCACAATTAGAGCCCAACTGCAAAGGATGCATTTATAATACCAGGGTTTGGTGCAGATATGGGGATAATTGCAGGTATACACACAAAAATAAATATGAATGTGAAAGAGCAAATATAATAGAAAAGTTGGATTTTTTAATGGCAGAATTCCTGTAAATGAAGAAAAGAACATCATATCAGAACAGGAAGGAAGCATGGGAGAATCAATATTATTACCAATATTAAATAATTGGGATGAAACACAAACCATAATAGTGATGAATGCACAGGGTTTAGTCACGAGTAACTCCAGAAGGAAAATAGAGTTCCTAGAAGAACTAACCCAAATTGAAAAAATAGATATGTTAAATATAAGTGAAACATGGTATTCCCAAGAGACTGGCAGTGACGACCAGATAAAGGGTTTCCAAACATATAAATCAGACAGAACAAATAGGAATCAAGGGGGAACCCCAATATATGGAAGAGACATAAATCAAGGAAAAGTCTGTGAAAAACACAGCAACACAATGTGAACTGATTGCGGTAGAATTCGAATCTAAAAAAATAGTGAATATTGTAGTCTACAGACCCCCAAATACTAAGGAGCTTTACATAATAATAGAAAAAATAGATGATATATGTAGAAACCATGAAGACTGGAATATACTCCTATCCGGATATTTTAACTTTCCCTTCATGGATCGAAAAGAATGGATAGAAGAAAGTGGTTGTATATATGCATATAAAAAGAGAGTAATGGTAGCTCAGAAGATAAGAGACAGTTTGACAAGCTTCAAGATATGCTATCAGAACATAATATGCAACAAATAAACCACATTCCAACAAGAAAGGATA
>NC_090726.1:74480787-74488287 GCF_036898095.1 Palaemon carinicauda | reverse complement strand
AAGTTACAAATTAATGAAGAAAAGAATTGGAACAGGAAGCCAAATGATGTTTCCTTTAGAGGATGAAAATGGAAATATTATCCATAATAGAGATGGAGTGATAGGGGATTGCAGAGGATTTCTATACAAATGTATGAATGAGTGAAAGAAAAAATACCTTCACCAATAGAAATAATGAGATATTTGAGCTGGTACCGAAAATAACAGTAGAAGGAAAAAAATCATTGAAACGCATGAAAGGAGGCTAAGTAGAAGAAGACGGCCTAACAATTGATTTATTATTTGATGGAAGAAATTTTATGATAGCGAATTTCACTGGTTTTTACACACAATGATCGCAATACTGCTCTAAACCTTTAGCGCAGAACAAATATCATTATATTATTTCACAAAGAGAGAAACACAAAAGGCCTAAACAAAATTACCACCCAATAAGTTTATATCCCTTAATAAAGGATATATTTAAAATGATATTATTAAATATAATGGAAAGGAAGCCAGACTTTAATCAGCTAGGAGAGCAAGTAGGTTTTAGAATCTAATATATATATATATATATATATATATATATATATATATATATATATATATACATATATACATATATATAAATATATATATATATATATATATATATATATATATATATATATATATATATATATCTATATATATATATATATATTTATATATATATATATATATATATATATATATATATATATATATTTATATAAATATATATATATATATATATATATATATATATATATATATATATATTTATATATATATATATATATATATATATATATATATATATATATATATATATATGTATATATATATATATGTGTGTGTGTGTGTGTATATATATATATATATATATATATATATATATATATATATATATATATATATATATATATATATATATATATATGATTTTTTACTTCAACATGGAAATCGGTTTTCAAGGATAATTCTTATGATGTATAAGTTACTAATTACATAAATAAATTATATTATGTAGAAATCTGAGAAAGTATAGAAATTACGCAAGACTCAATCATTATATAATGTAAGTTTGTACATTTTATCAAATGGAAAAGAAAATCCGTGTAGGCTGTGTTTGTGCATGGAACCAACCACCCCGTACACCTTTTTTTCTGAAAATTTTTCGCATTATTATTTCCCAAAATAATATCCTATGTCAGAATGATCTATACGTTGAAATTTATCGCAATTGGTTCATTATTATTGAATGCAGTTTCAGGGAGTCTGTAATTTTGGGGCCCGTAGACCCCTAAGTGTATCTTAATTGCATTATTATAACGGTATACAGTTTTAGGGTGTTTGTAATTATGGGTCCTGTAGACCCCCAAGGCTGATTTTCATTAAAAAAAAAATAGCAATGTTAGCGATCTCGATGAAAATGACATAAGACTCGATCATTTACTACTCTGTGTTTTATACATTTTATTTATACAGGCAACACACGCGCACACAGACATTGACTTTTAAATGTATATAGTTCCAAATTTATATTGCCCAAAATGATATCCTATATTCATGCAATCTCTATGTCCAAATTAATTACAACAGCTTTATTATTTTTTAAATATATTTTTATTGGGTCAGTAATTATGGTGTCCGTGGACCCCCTATAGTGTATCTTGATATAAAAAAAATATAAAATAACGACGTCAGACTCCTCGAAAAGGGAATATATATATATATATATATATATATATATATATATATATATATATATATATATATACATACATATATATATACATATATATATAATATATATATATATATATATATATATATATATATATATATATATATATATATATACATATATATATATATATATATATATATATATATATATGTATATTTATGTATATATATATATATATATATAAATTGTATATATATACATATATATATATATATTGTATATATATATATATATATATATATATATATATATATGTGTGTGTGTGTGTAAATAAATTGTATATATATATATATATATATATATATATATATATATATATATATATATGTAAATAAATTGTATATATATATATATATATATATATATATATATATATATATATACATATATATATATATGTATATATATATATATATATATATATATATATATATATATATA
The DNA here is from genome assembly GCF_036898095.1 of Palaemon carinicauda. Classification (NCBI taxonomy): domain Eukaryota; kingdom Metazoa; phylum Arthropoda; class Malacostraca; order Decapoda; family Palaemonidae; genus Palaemon; species Palaemon carinicauda. Next base: position 74,486,093 of record NC_090726.1, on the reverse strand, counting down.
TATATATATTCATACGCAGATATATAAATGATTAAATCTATTTTGAGATTATATACACAAAAAATTATATTTACTAATACAGTTATTGAACTAATAATGAAAATTTATTGTGAACAATAACACAAAACCCCTTAAATTTTATTTTGAGCCAGAATACAAAATCACTTAAAGCTTAGCAACGCAGGTACTCAAACTGTATTCCATCGTAAATGTTTTCCATCAACATTTATACTGCTTTGAAGTCTGCCTTTAACGCTTCGACATTTTCTTTTCTTCTTTTGCATAAGTCTTATTAGGTATTAATTTCTTAACAAGCCTCATTTATTTAGTTTTTCAAATTACCGATATTTTCTGGTTTTCAGCTATGAACTTTGTCCTTGAGTGCTCCCAAAAGGAAGAAATCCATTTAGGTCAAGTAATGTGACCGTGCTGGCCAATCATTTGCCCCTCGTCGCCCAGTCCATTTCTCAAGAAATGTTTGATCAAAATACTCACGGACTTCTCTTGAATAATAGGGAAATAAATATCATATGAATCATACAATTGATGTAACTTGGGAAACAACGTGATTTATTAGAACTACAATACACCCATCCCCGGTGACTGATCCTTAAAAAAAATATTGGTCCTAGAAGAAAAAAAAATTGAATTACCACGCCAAACATCGACACCTGGCTGATTCTAATGTTAAATGCGTGTTTTATATGCCAGTAAAAGCAGTTATGTCTGCTAATATGACCAAATATTTCGAAAGAAACTTCATAATTCTGATAATGTTATTAAAATAATTGGATTAACCTCAGTTTCATTCAACATTATCTCAATAAATTGCAGACACCTGTATGGATCATCCTCCAATAAGCCATGAATTAGCCGTGGAAGACTAGTTTTCAACCCAAAAGATTTCACGATTCTAATGACAGAAGCTCGTGAAATGCTCAGTTCGAAAACGGCTTATCTGGCGGTCTTTTTTGGACTGAACAAATTTTTCGGCAACGAGTTGCTGATTATCTCTTGTACAGACTGTTTTGAGTCTACCGGTTTTTGGAGCATTAAGGATTGAGCCAGAGGCAGAGGATTTATCATGAATTCAGTAAATTATTTGTCACTTTGGGACTCCATTACTAGATGTTCCAACATAATTTCTTTTGATGGGTTTAGCATTTTGAGATTTCCAATACTCTTTCAACACCCATTTTCTTTCATTAGTTTTGAAATTGTTTTGTCATTTTCTATTCTCTGAATTATCTGAAAAGAAAACAAATCAACTTTGAAAAATTGTTATAAAATAATCAATACTGTAGCACCAAAAAACATTTATAATGAACATACATTAAATAATATAGCCGTTATATGAACCTAATCTATATATTATCCATCTGCTTTTGGATCAACCTTTTATATATATATATATATATATATGTGTGTGTGTGTGTGTGTGTGTGTATACACAAACACACACACACACACACACACACACACATATATATATATATATATATATATATATATATATATATATATATATATATATATATATATATATAATGGCCTGTGGTGGTGAACTAACGCGCCTGTGTAAGAAATGATTATATCATACCTCACACTCCAAATGTATGAAAGAGTAAAAAAAAATAATTTCATCCTACTGATCTGTAAATTATGAACACGTGGTATTTATAACTCTCTTCCCTTGCTAAACTACTTTGTGTTGGGATTCCGAATGAGAATGAGAATAAATATGTTGCATAAGAAAACTGTATGAGAGTTTATTTATTGAAGACGAAAGAGCTAAATATTTTTGTATTGAGGAAGGTTAATTGGATAAGTGTTTATATGAATGCAAGTTGCATGGAGTAGGGGTTTTCAATCTTCATGACCCTGCATCCCCAGGTATTCTATAAAGGTCAGCCATATACACCATTTTTATTATTATTATTATTATTATTATTATTATTATTATTATTATCATTATTATTATTATTATTATTATTATTATTATTATTATCAATATTATTATTATTACTTGCTGAGCTAAAACCCTACATGGAAAAACAGGATGCTATAAACCCTAGGGTTCCAAAATGGAAAATACCCCAGTGAGGAAAGGAAACGAGGAAAAATAAAATATTTTGAGAGCAGGAACATTGAAATAAATATCTCCTATATAAAGTATAAAAACTTAAACAAATCAAGAGGAAGAGACATAAGATATAATTGTGTTCCCGAGTGTACCCTCAAGCAAGAGAACTCTACCACAAGACAGTGGAAGACCATGGTAAAGAGGCTATTGCACAAGCCAAGACTAGAGAATAATGGTTTGATTTTGGAGTGTCCTTCTACTTGAAGAGAAAAGTAAAGAGGCTCTTCTACCGTTACCAAGAGGAAAGTGGCCACTGAACAATTACAGTACAGTAGTTAACCCCTTGGGTGAAGAATTGTTTGGTAATGTCAGTGTTGACAGGTGTATGAGGACAGAGGAGAATATCTAAAGAATTTGCCAGATTATTCGGAATGTGTGAGTGTGTAGGAAAAAGGAAAATGAACCGTAACCGGAGAGAAGGATCCAATGTAGTACTCTCTGCTCAGTCAGAGAACCCCATAACTCTAGCGGTAATATCTTCACGGGTAGCTGGTGCCCAGGCCAACATACTACCTCCATTGTCAGCAGTAAGAACACAATCCCAGAAAACATTTTTTTTTTTTTTTTTTTTTTGTAAATATTCCAGTGCATTAACTACAAAGCCACTCCGCCATAGCGAGTAATTTATTACGTACAAACAATTCCGTTAGAAATAAAAGAAAAGAATCATAAATATTTGACTCTGGCTGTACAGCTTAAATTGGATGGTAAGGAAAAAGCTAAAAATACCAAGACTATGTTCTTAATACGTCTATTATAAAGGGAATAGTTCTCATTTTAACTCCCGAACGTAGATTCATTTCTTAGCGCATATTTGTATATGAGAATATCCTGTTTCAATATATAAACACAACAAAAGAGTATAAAAACAATAGGAATCAATTACAGAATAAAATTGTATATTCTTATGACGTCAGGTATATACATGCGCACAATCGTGTTAAAAAGAATAAAACCAAAGGTATAGTTAAAATTAAATAAAGTTGTTCATATATACAAAACAAACAGGCACACACTTACAAATATTAATCCAAATTAGTATATATTAGGTTATAAGAAAATTCAACTTATACAAAATCTATCTTGATACAAAAAAAAATAAATAAATAGATAAAAAGAAAAAAAATAAATAAAAAGATATATCAATAGGGTAGGGATGCCATAATTTGGTTGCAAATTTCCCGAAAATACAGTAATATAGGCTACAGTCACTAATTATGTATATTTACACATATCACAAACGAAATATAGTTTAAAACAGAAAGATAAAAGTACATGACAATTAAAAGTGAAAATTTGTAAAAAGATTTAAAAAAAATAACTAATATACATAAAACTAGTAGCAAAGGATAACAATAAATATAAATCTGCGCAGAAACAGACCAATAAGCACCAAAAGTAAAATATAAATCTTTGAAGTCGCAAAGTTATAAAAAGTAAAATTTAAGTCACAAACAATGATTAACAATTACATCGTACCACAACAACACTTTGCACACCTATTTCATGTTATTTTTGTTGAGTCTAGAACACATTAGTTTAAGCCTAAGTAATGATTCCATTTTACAAAAGCTGTGCTACTGAAATGGGTAGGAGATTTCTTGTATGATAATAAAGTAGCCACGTAGAGATCAATCCCAGTCACCAACACTGATCCTGTGTTCCTGTCTGGTGAGTTGCACTTACCTGACAAATGCTTGTGCCCCGTTTTCCTGTCTACTTCTCGTACATGTCAGTCGAAGATAAACAAAAACAGCTGATTTGAAGTACATTTGTATAACACAGGAGATAATATAGCGACATAATGTAGGGAGTTCTAGGTACTTGAAAAAATACAAAGGAAATATGAATCCAAGTGATAAAGATAAGGGGAAAATACAAATGCAAATTTTTGGAAAATAAAATATTCAATGGCGGAGCAACACTGGACTAAAAGATTGATAATAATTGATGAGATGCAGGACTAATAAGTGACAAAAAGATTAATGTGAAAATTCATGATGTGCATCCTGAACTTGATGAAGTTCTCAATTACTGGAGGAAGTATTTCAAATGTTTATGGCTGAGGAAGCTAAAACGTTGGCAGAGCTGCATGTCGCAAGAGTTAAAAAGTAGTATAAGTTTGAGAATGATACAGGATGCAGTCGCATAAATATAGAGTAGTAGATGATACAGTGCCTATAATAATGGGAAATCCTAAATTTGTATAGTATGGAAGATGGTATGTATAAATTGATTTTTTAAGAACAATACAGGAATCAAGATTTTTATTAGAGGAAGAATGGTACAGGTCTAAAAAGGGAAGAATTATTTTCTTTGTAAAACAGTCATGTGTTGTATTTAAATGTAAAGGAAAAACACATTTGATAGAATCGATTGACAGATGGTAAAGAAGGTGCTGAGAAATTAGAAATGTAATATTAACAACCGAGATCAGTGTAGTCCTTACGGTGGTAGGGAAAACGTGTTAGAATATATAGAGTAAATGATAAAATTTAAAAGTTGGTCTGATATAGAACTGTGTTATCTCTATGAATGTTTAACGATTATATAGATATTTTTCAACTTGACTAAAAATTTATTCTCCTTCTATTTCCTAGAGCTTTTGAATATCAAATCATGTTTTTCTAAACAAATATCGTCCAGACTTGATACCATGCTAATATTTATTATGCCATTTTCCTTGTTTTCTATCTATCTCAACATCCTACTCTACCTAACATTTACTGATAGCTTCTTCCTCTAATTGACACATTCAAACTGTCTTATGATATACTTTAGTCTCTTTTCAATATCCCCTTCCAGTGAAGTATCATCTGCAATCATCAAGAAATCTACACGTCATTCACATCTTATTATCTTCCCCGAACTTTGCACCTACGTCCATCCACAAAGATGTTGAATAGCCATAGAAACAACACTCCCTTGTTTCAAACTCAATTACACACCAAATTAGTCGTTTTACTGTGTAGATATTTCGTTACATACTTTATGACTACCATTTAAACGTTTTATTGTTCTCAATACTATATCATCTATAGCAGAGATTTTTAACATCCTCCATTGCCTTTCTGTTGATTGTATCATACCACATGAAGTTATTTCCATTTCCTTTTAAACTTCTCGTACTTCATTCATGTTCCTACATCCTCCCAAATCTGCA
>NC_090726.1:74468287-74475787 GCF_036898095.1 Palaemon carinicauda | reverse complement strand
TTAACCAAGGAATACTTAGAAAGTTATACTCTTTATCAATCAGCAGTCAAAATGTTATTGTAATTTATTGATGAGAGAGATGAGCATCTCAATATTGTTTTCAGCTTTGTCGTTTCAGTCTTCAATTTGACGACATTAATTCTACGAAGCAGAAGCCAGTTTCACGCTCTCACTTGTGGGGGCATTCATGGCTATCATGCTGGAATTCTTTTCGTCTTGTCAGAAATGTTATGACGTTAAAATAATCATGTTATGTGATCAGAGTTAAGTTAAATACTCTGTCAGATTACATTTTGCTCCAACCACGTAAGTACCTATGCATTTTTATTGCAATGTCAATTGTTTTTAATTTTTAGTTATGTATCCGTGGTAAGCATTTTTATAAATTGAAACATTTGGTAATACAGTTCATGTTTTTTTTTTCTTTTTTCTTTTTGTTGTGGGATATAAAAGTCAGGTGAAAGACTCCTATGTCTTGTTGTTTACCTTGTTTGGTACACTCGCTTTGTGTGATTCTCCAGCTATCAGGAATATATGATGTTCGTGATAGATGTGATATAGGTTGGATTGAAGAAGGTGACTTGATACAAAGTGGCGGCCTAAATCCGCTGGTACTTCGTTTATATGATCGAGTTTGGAAGTATTATTACCTTTAAATGACAGAGAAGAGCTCAATGAACTTTTGTACTCCTAATTGAGTGAGCTTTCTACTTGCAAAAATATTCGAAACCTAAGGCAGCAGATCCCCAGTGAAATTTCTTTTGAGTTACCATGAGACATTTTACATGAATATTATTTTAACTGCAAATGTTACATAATGCATTATCCAAAGGTTGTTTATTCAGGTTTCCCGTTAGCTGTAACCTGATATATTTTTTCTCGCTAGTACTCCATTATATTTTCGAGTTGCTTCCTCTATATTTTGTGAAGAAGAATGGCTGCATTCATGGCAAGGTTTCAATAAAAACTTATCCTCTTTTTTAGAGATCACATAATTACCTAGTAGTTCCCCTTACGTTGTTTTTATGTAAATATAAAAGTTTGTATTTTTTATGGTAATGCTGAACAAAACGTAAAAAATGAGAGAGAGAGAGAGAGAGAGAGAGAGAGAGAGAGAGAGAGAGAGAGAGAGAGAGAGAGAGAGAGAGAGAGAGAGAGAGAGAGAGAGAGATAACGCAAATGGAAATTCTTTTCATAAAAGGGAAAACATCGAGGAACCGCCATCTCGTTATGCGTTTCTCCGCCGGCAGGAATTTGCGGAATGGAAGCCAAGATGCGAATATTTGCATTTATGTTGTTTATAAAATATATAATCTCAGAACCTTTTTACACCAAGTACTTTCTGCAGATAAGAAAATTGAACTTAAAAGCAAAAAAAGTTGATATTCAAGAACAGACATTGTTATGTAAAAACCATAATGGATGACTTTCATTCATATTATTACAGTGTTAGGTAATTACTATTTAGAGAAAAATAATGGATATAGCTTATGATCAAAATAACCCAATATATAAAATACCAATCACGTTTAAAACCATTATAAAAAGTCAATCTTATTCCATTCAATCATCTTGACATAGGAAATATAATTAAAACTAGGTCATACACACTAGCAGTCATATGTTATATTGTGTACCACACGTGTTTCAAGCACCCTAGTACACTAATAGTTTCGATTTTTTTTTATCTTATCACTCACTCTTCCTTGCACCGTTAATAGACCATCCTATCTTTTCATGTTAGCACAATCGTTTCCATGTTTGAATTCTAGTGACGTTCTTGATCCCAAGTCACTGTATAAAAACTTGATGATTGTTTAATAAAGTTTAGTTGCATTCACCCCGCTTCACAGTTACTACCTAACTAGTGCCTCACATACTGGTGACCACCAGAGTGTCCAGCTCCCTTCCGACTTCCCCCTCACTGCTATATCTTACTATTTGATGATGCCGTCTTCCGCCACTGACTCTAATATGAACGCCATACCACCTCAATAACCGTCCTTCGCCAGCTGATAAGTGTTTGCTAGGTTCCAGCTCCAATTTCGCATCAAGGGCGTGACTCAGTCAAGCACCAAAGCATATTACATTCTCGGGGTGATCCCCTAAGACACTTTCAAAGAAATCTCTGATTGGATATGCGAGCAACGTGACACCCTAATAATATACGGTGCCCTTAAATCATACTTCCTAAAGCAGTACTTGATATCACCTTCTGCATGCATAGCGAAACTTTTTCCACTCTCTCAACAAATATTGTGGAACTAAAAATGACCAGTGTCAATCACCTTCCACAACCAGCTCTCCTCGATGTCGATATGTTTCCAATGAAGGTTGATGCCTTTATTAAGAGCCACCACACCACCTTCAAGATCTCCATCAAAGATTCCAATCCGGACAAGGTGGGCAACTATTCAACATTGACCAAAGCTGACGTGAATGGGGTAGGACACAGACGCCCACTCAGTGACGTGCCGGAGCGGCGACAAAACCAGCCACCACCCACCACTCTCTAACGCCATAACCAACAGCCTCTATGGCCATTTACTGACGCCCAATGGCCGTAGTTATGCTACTACCACTGTAGATTCGGGTCTGCTGCGAAGAAATGTTTAGACGGTTTTAAGTTGCCAAAAAGCGTATAAGTAGGCCATTGCTTGTGGTGTTGGTCTCCCTTGTCACTAATATTTTATTTTTAAATGATGAAGGTAAGGACATGCAATTTTTGGTAGACACAGGTGATTGCCGTTCTCTTCTGCTAAGGATACTCGCTAGGACATGAAGTAGTCTGTCTAAATCTGCTAACGTCAGCCTAGTAGCTACCAACGGATCAGTGATACCCACCCATGCTTACGAGAACCTCACATTATCGTTTGGAAGCGTCAAAAATTACTGCAAGTTTCCCATTTCTGATGTCACACTGCCAATTCTAAGTGTGGACTTCCTCTCAAATTATCAGCTCGTGGTCGATGTTGCTGACTGACAGCTAGTCAATGCTGAATCTTACTTGTCAACACCTCTCCAACCAGCCCCATCTCACCTTGCTCTCCACATCGGTGCACTAATAGATGCCTACGCCCACCTCCTCCCATTGTACACAGATGTTTTCCGCCAAAAACTTTGTCAAATGTCCACTGTTCCTGCCAAACTTAGTATTTATCACCTTATCAAGATGACGGTGCTCCAAGTTTTCGCCAGATATTGGTGTCTGGCACCGGCTGATTTGGAGGCCGCCAAACAAAAGTTTACCGAAATGTTAGAAATGGGTGTTTGCCAAAAGGCATCAAGCTCATGGTCATCAACCTTAACCATGGTTCTAAGGAAAGATAGCTCTCTGCGTCCATTTTGGGATTGCAGGCGCCTGAACATGCAGGCAGAATAGGATCGCTATTCCTTCCTAAACAGTACTGACGTGACCTCATACTTGAACAAAGAGAAGATTTTCTGCAGACGATATCCCCCACACCACACCTTTCAGTACACAACCTTCAATTACTGTGGTTTTCGCCTTCTTGATGAGGGGGCCCTTTTCAACATAGCATTGAAAGCATCTTAGGGACCTTACCGTTTGTGTATGTTACATGGACGAAATATTTGTGTTCTCTTCTTCTAAAGAGGAACACCTCTGTTATTTACTCATTGTGCTCGACCACCTATAACAGAACAGCCTCGTAGTGTTGTACACTAACGAAGTATCGTTCTTATGGCACCGCATCACTCCTGAAGGAGTTCACCCACTCCATGAGAAGGTAGCACCTGCTCATAGCTTCCCTACGCCGTCGACTGTCAAAGCAGTGCAAGGATTTATAGTCCTGATTAACTAGTATCACTGATTCTTGCCAGACATTGCCGCCACTCTAAACTCCTTTAAGTGCCCCCCCCCTCCCCCCAAGGGGAAGTCAAAAGTTCTAAAGTGAGGTCCACATCATGAAGCGTCACTCTACAGCACAAAGATTATCCGATCGCCCGCTGCTGCTCCCACTTTTTCCGTGCCCCATGCACCTCTCCTTCTCTCCACTGATGCCAGCTATGTCGCTATTGGGGCAGTACTCAAGCAGGTAGTCAACAGATCACCCAGCACATTGGCTTTCTTCAGTAGATAACTGCCCAAGGCGGAATCCGACTACTTTACTTTCGACCGCTAATTGCTACCGATGCACTTGGCTGTCTGTCACCTTTGCCACTTCTTGGAAGGTACGCCCTTCGTTATTTGCGCAGACCACATGCCACTAGTGCAAACTTTCACTCAACAATCAGAAATGTGGTCCGCTCATCAATGATGAAACCTCTCCGCCGTGGGTGAATATAACTGTACCATTCTACATGTCCTTGGGAAATTAAATCTTTTTGTTGATGACCTGTCAAGAAAGATGTTACACGCTATTCACCTGGGATTTGATTACGTCGCTTCAGCAGAAGCCCAACAAAAAGGTCCAGAATACCAAGCAGTTAAGAGCTCCTGCACATCCCTCCATTGCATGGGAGGATATCTTCCTTGACAGCTCCAATGCTGCTTTCCTCTGTGATGTTATTACTGGTAGGACTAGAGCATGGATATCTGCTCACATGCACCGACAGGTGTTTGATTTCATTCATGGCCTTTTTACAGCCCTCACGCTGTTCTACTGCCCAGCTACTGAAGACGAAGAACATTTGTCATGTTATTACTAGAAGGCCATCATAAACCTGAGCATATTACTTCAGACAGGGGTACCACTGTCACCTCTCAATTGCGGACTTCATCAGGGAATCTCCTAAAAATCACTCTACATCAGAAAATCTCTTACAACCCTGTTACCAACGAAATAGTTGCACGTTTTCACTGCACACTCAAAGCAACTTCGAATCCCCACTGCAAGGACCCCAACTACTTTACCAATCTTCCCTTGGTCCTTCTGGAACTAAGGACCACTCCTAAAGACAACCTGGATATCTCGGGAGCTAGAATGGTAAATGGTGACTCGGTATTCCATGCCGAATTGCTTCCATCTGCAACCTCCTCCGATTATCTACAACGCCTACATCATGTTGTGGGAAATGTTTTTCCTTGCCACCACACTTACAAACCTGCAACTAAGCAAAGCATACCGGCTGATCTGCATTCGGTAATGCACGTTTTCTTGCCTAACGGCACTAGCAAGACACCGCTAACGCCCTCTTACAAAGGTCCTTTCTTAGTAATCCGTCGTACACAAAAGCCTTTCTGCATCAACTTTCGGTAAAAAGAAAACTGGATGTCTATCGATCCCTTAAAACCAGCTTATCTTCTGTCTTATCTCATCACTCACTCCTAACTGTGTGGAGGATTAATTTTTGTTTTATTTTTATTTATTTTTTGTTTGCCAAATCCTGAGAGAGAGAGAGAGAGAGAGAGAGAGAGAGAGAGAGAGAGAGAGAGAGAGAGAGACAGCGAGAGAGAGACGGAGAGAGAGAGATGTAGTTAGTGTAACGATTGTTTGTTGTGAGAAAGACTGTTGGTATAAGTGAGGTTGTTTGTTTACTTTTAGCTAGGTTAGGAGAATGGTAAATGTTTCGGAGTGAATGCTTTTTTTGATTGACTGCGACTTGAAGCAGTTGTGTTATTTGAATGCTGGATTATATTTCTTATCCTTTTACCTGCGTGGAAGTGTTGATATATTTTCTGAGTAAGTACAGTTCTGGTTATATTTGCTTGTCGTGATTATGAATAATAGGAACAGTTTATTATTTATCTTTGATTATAGTGTGATAGTTTAGTTAGTTAGGAAGGTTCGTAGTTCTTTTTCTTTTTTTTCATTGCAGGCCGTAATTTGCCAAATCCTGAGAAAGAGAGAGAGAGAGAGAGAGAGAGAGAGAGAGATGTAGTTAGTGTAACGATTGTTTGTTGTGAGAAAGACTGTTGGTATAAGTGAGGTTGTTTGTTTACTTTTAGCTAGGTTAGGAGAATGGTAAATGTTTCGGAGCGAATGCTTTTTTTGATTGACTGCGACTTGAAGCAGTTGTGTTATTTGAATGCTGGATTATATTTCTTATTCTTTTACCTGCGTGGAAGTGTTGATATATTTTCTGAGTAAGTACAGTTCTGGTTATATTTGCTTGTCGTAATTATGAATGATAGGAACAGTTTATTATTTATCTTTGATTATAGTGTGATAGTTTAGTTAGTTAGGAAGGTTCGTAAGTCTTTTTCTTTTTTTTCATTGCAGGCCGTAATTCCTCCTTTGGAGATTTTTTTGGGGGATTGATAGTTGCTGACCTGGCCTGTATTAGATTGTATTAAGACTGCTCTTGGATTACTCAACCGTTGATGACCTGGACTACGATTATGATTATGATTTGATTGCTCTGAACGATTTTATTGATATTGATGCCATAATGACCCAGCCCGTTTGAAGGATTTTCTGTTTGGATCACTGATAAGATTGTGATGATGATGATGACTATGATTAATTAGACCCGATATAGGAAGTGAGTGTAGTAGTTTGACTCTGGGTACTACCGTTTGCCAATAAGTTGTGGCAGTGGGCTGTGAAGGTCTCCTGGGCCTTGTATGGACAACGGTGTCACACACACAACCATACATACTATGATTATTATTTTAGTTTGTGATTTTTTTTTTTATTTATTTATTTATTTTTTTTTTTTTTTTTTTTTTTTTTACTGTTTGTGAACTGTATCGGTGTCGGGTTTGTGAGGGTTAGTTTGAGTATGACGACGGTGTCCGTGCTCACACATGTATTTACTGTATATTTTGTTTTTGAAGATTTAGGTTTGGTGATTTGTTTGTCTGTCTTTAGTATTAAGGTTTCGTGATTGACATTATTTTGGTTATCTGAATATTTTTTTTTTTGTAATCGTTTTGGTGTGTATGAAATATAGTATTAGGGTCATGTTTTGTATTTTGTCCTTTTGTCTAAGAGTCTGGTTTTAGATAACGTAAGGGGAAAGTTTGTTTTATTAGGACATTTGTCAGTTAGAGTGATTCATGGGTGTGGGTGTTGTCCTTGCAACATCCCGCCACAACTGCACTGTTAATTGATCATCCTGTGTTTTCATGCTACCCTAAGCTTTTTTATGTTTGAATTTTTGTGACGCTCTTGCTCGCATGTCGCTGTATAAAACTTGATGATTGTTTAATAAAGTTTATTTGCATGCACTTCTCCCTTTAGTTAATACTTAACCGACGCCTCGCTCAATATTATAATGAGTAAGATTTGACACAAGCTGCTAATGACTGAATGCTTAAAATCTTTTCCCAATTACGTATTGGTGTTTTCAAGTATTACCTGGCATTACAAGTTGTGATATGATCTTCTTAATCGGGTAGTCGAATCGATAGAGCTTCAATAGTTCAAACTTGCAGCAAATATTTTTATGTTGAACAAGCTGATATATGTCTCCTTTTATAGTGTATTTATAAAAGATATGTTTTAATGTTGTTGCTGTTAGAATATTTTATTTTGATTATTCCTTACTTCTGATAGTGTTTATTAACTTCCAACATAATAATAATAATAATAA
>NC_090726.1:74455787-74463287 GCF_036898095.1 Palaemon carinicauda | reverse complement strand
TCTGGTCTTTGTGTGATTTTGCCTGGGGCTCTGATCCCGAGGTCGTTAAGAGAATCCAGACATTAATGTATCAAAAATATATATGGCTTATTTGGATATATATATATATATATATATATATATATATATATATATATATATATATATATATATATATATATATATATATATATATATATATATATATATATATGTATATATATATATATATATATATATATATATATATATATATATATATATATATATATATATATATATATATATATATATATATATATATATATATATATATATAACGGATTTTGATCGTAGCGAAAAATCTATTTTTGTGTGAGGTAGCCATGTCGTCCTGATGGAAGTTCCTAAAGGGTAGCTTCCTAGGGTATATTTGACTGCAGTGATATTCCCAGAGAATTTTACCTTAAGGTATCCAGATTTCTAACTCCTGGAGCGAATATCCCTAAATAAATCTAACAGTGATATCGCATAATATCAGAGGACGTATTCTTGACACGCCACATAGCTATCTTCACCCCGAACAGTATTAACGCTTCGAGGGGTTACAGTGACAAGATTATGAAACGAGAATGAAAAGAGAGCCGCTCATAAGGAATCTCTCCTATTCCGTTTCCAGTGCGTATTTGATGAAGGCGGTAGCACCCTCTTTATTCCCTTTAGCGATATACGAGGTGCTACAGATACTGTATTATAGGGAGGGGTCAATAAGCCCTTTTACAATAAAAGGAAGGGCCGCTCCATCAGGATGACATGGCTACCTTACCCAAAAATAGATTTTTTGCTTCGATCAAAATCTGTTTTCTGGGCTCAGGCCATGTCGTCCTGATTGAAGTTTACCAGAGCATTACTGTATCTGTGGATTCTCAACCGGTGCCGTACTCTCAAGAAAGTATTTTCCTGGTTCATCTAGACCTAGAGACCTATGATGTTACCGTCATACATCATTTCATCTAAGCATGAACTATGTTAGTGCTTCCTGCCACCTACAGGGAATAGTCATACTAGACTCTGGAAAAAGTCTCGAGGAGTACATGATAACTATGGATGACAAAATGACAAGCTTGTATAGTGGTCTCGCCTTATACATTATAAAGCAAAGTTTGTATAAGAGTCACCAATGACAGTATGAATTCCTGACATATCCCCAATGTGTCTACTCTTATTAACTATTGGATAACAGTTGTATCCGCATAGGAACAAATTTTGTATCTCTACCACCATCCCCTTAGGGTACACCGTCAACCCTTCTTAAGGAAGGGTTAAAGCAAGTGGATTTTTCCTTGAATCAGGGAACAACCTTAAAAGACATACCATGATAAAAGTATCCATATTTTAATCTTAATGCTCAGTACATTTCTAATAAAATGAGTGTGGGTGAAAAGGATGCAGGGTTCACTATGAACTAGTTTATTAAAATTTAATAAACATACAAATCAGATCAACATTTATAAAATTTATAAAATGTGGACGATATCCGTTATAGCATAAAGAAAACAGTCAACAGAAAATATTGTTTCGTCTAACATGAAACAGATTTGCCACTTCAATCGAATTATTAATAATAATGATACAGTCTGTATACTGTTTATTTACACTAGCATAAAAAACGCTTGGCACAAGTGTTCGTATTATGCTATAGTTCACCAAAGTCAATAGAACAGTTTGTAAGGACACGTTAGTGGCCTATCGCTCAGTGTGTAGTAACAGACTGTGACTAAACACCCACCATCTTAATTAATAGTCCCAAATTAATTACACTATCCTTTGCAGATTTAAACAGAAGGTTAAAGAATTTTACCTTCTGCTACCACAGACCTCTTGAGTTGCTCCACTTGCTTCGCATAGTGCATAAAGAACACCTTGGATGACTACCAGCCGGTGTACGAACAATGATGTTCATAGTCCATATAATTAAAGAAATTTTATGGAAGAGGCAACTTTCCTCGGATCATGACTTGCGGGTGTACTGTCTAGATCCATTCTGTGAATAACACGGGTGATTTTCGCCCTTTGAACCCTAGGTTTCTCCCCTAAACAGCTGTCCTCCCATAAAGTCTGAAGTTCTATGAAGATAGACCTTTAGGCACTCCACTGGACATAGAGATGCATCTTCCTTCGGAGGGCAGATTCTCTCTGGACCCCACCTGTTGGTGGGTAGCTTGTTACTGGATAGAAACGTTGGGTCTGGAAATAGATTCAGTTCTCCCTCCAAGAACTGGACGTGGCCTTCCTCTCTAGAGAGAGCCACTATTTCATAACTCTGGCCCCCAAAGCAAGTACAAACAGAAATATGACTTAAATTCAAAACCTTCTAAGCACATTCATCATTGTTCATTATTTATACACAATTAGGAATCATATCTAATGACCATGCAAAGGGTCTTTGGAAGCGCTGGATGGCTGGTTCATCAAGAACATCGTAAGAAAGGTCGACATGTAAGGCATAAGGTATCTGACTTGTCAAGACAGGCTTGAACAACAGAATTGTGTTGGCTGCTAAACCTTGCTCATGAAGGTGAATGAAGAATGATAAATAGGAATCTGTCGGGATTTCTTTCGGTTTCTTCGCCTTGACAAAGGATAGCTATCTCTTCCCGAAGCCTCATAATGTCTTCTGGTTTCCTCCAAAAGTCTAAGCTGACTTTTAAACACCGAATCTTTTTCTCATCGTTAAGGAGAGAAAATCTTGAGATGTAGGTTCCGTGTTTTCTGTGAAGGAGCGAAGACAGTTGACTTCTGTACTCGCTGAGACAGGGATGGATCCGGTAGCAGTAAAAATTTTAGTCGTGCTTCCAATGCCAGAGGGAACCACATGCTATTTGGCCACTTGTGGGCCACTATTGCTGCTTTCCCTTTGAAGGATCTCAGCTTATCGAGGACCTTCAAAAGGAGGTTGTGCAGAGGGAACAGATAGATACTGGACCATCTGTTCCAGTCCAGGGACATAGCGTCAACTGCCTTCGCTGACGGCTTCTCGTAAGGGGACACGTAACGATCTATTTTCTTGTTGTCTTTCGTCGCAAAAAGGTCTATCTGCAGCTCTGGGACCTGACTCGAGATGAAGGAGAACGATCCTGCGTCAAGGGACCATTCTGACTCTATAGGTGTAAACCTAGATAGAGCGTCCGCTGTCACATTGCGGAATCCTTGAATGTGAACTGCTGACAGGTGCCATTTCTTCCTTTCCGCCAAACGGAATATGGCCAACGTCACTTGGATCTCTTCGCGCGTTTGATGCTTATTTTCTCCAGACTCCTGTTGCATCCTTAAGCTGTGCTCTTAGCACTGGATCTGTTATCGAAGGAAACTGTAGAGAGGCCAGCACTCTCTTCTGTTTTTGTCTTGATATCCGTTTGGATTTCAATAGTCTCTCGACAGATCCTGCTATTTCTTTCCTCTTCTTACTAGGAATGGAAAGCCGGTGTGACTCCAAATTCCAGAGGATTCCCAATCACTGAAAATTTTTGAGCTGGAGAAAGATGAGACTTTTTGATGTTGATCTTGAATCCCAGATGTTCCAGGAACTGGATCACTATCTTAGAAGCTTGCATGCATTCTGTCCTGGATGCTGCCCACACCAGCCAGTCGTCCAAGTAGGCTACTACTTGGACCCCCTTTAGGCGTAATTGATGGACGGCTGCGTTCGCGAGCTTCGTGAAAATCCTTGGGGCTATGTTTAGCAGGAAATGCATGGCTCTGAAGGCGTAAAGTTTTCTATGTAACTTGAAGCCTAGGTAGGAGGAGAGGTGACGATTAATTGGAACGTGCCAATAAGCGTCAGACAAGTTTATAAAGACAGTATATGCCCTTCTGGGCAGTAGGGTCCTTATGTGCTGAAGCGTGAGCATTCTGAACTTGTAGTTCACTATGAACTTGTTGAGTGGCGACAAGTCTAGAATAACTCTGAGTTTTTCTGAGTCCTTCTTTGGAACACAAAACAGCTTTCCTTGGAATTTTATGGACTTAACCTTCCGGATTACTCTTTTGTCTAAGAGTTCTCGGACATATTCTTCCAGAACGGGGGATGAGTGTTGGAAGAATTGAGGAAATTGAGGTGGAGAACTGCTCCAGCTCCAACCCAGTCCATTTTTAATTAGGCTGTGGGCCCAGGGATCGAAGGTCCAGCGATCCCTAATTAACTGTAGTCTCCCTACTACTGGAAGTTTCTTACTTCTGCTGTTGTGGATCTGAGGCCTTGCCTCCTTGACCGCGTCCTCCCCTGTATCCCCTTCCTCTTGAAGGGCGTCTAGAAGAACCTCTGGCTGTTCCTCTAGCTCTCGAACGAAAGGAAGAAGTCTGCCTTTCGAAGGCTGGGTGTAAGAACTGGCGACTGTGTCGCCACTTGTTGAGGTACCAGCTGGTACGTGGTTGGAGGTTGTGCCAATATCTGAGGCACCGCAGTCACAGGAAGTTGTTGTTGTTGCTGTCCTGGATCTTGGGGTCACTTGCCATCGTTTCTAGTGTCGTTTGCAACGACATCGATGCCGCAAGTCTTTCCTTTGTCTCTTGCTCTCTACGCAAGTGAACCTCCGACAGTTTTGGAAGTGCTTCACCGAACTGGCGTTCAGCAATATCAGCTTCCAGCTTCCCAACTGAGAAGGTAAGGTGCACGTCCTTCCAGTCTTCTTGGTCCAAGGGCAAGGTCAGAGATAACGGCTTGCACTCCTCCAAGGAGGGGCATGGTTTCCCTGCCTCCACCGCCTTTAAGGCTGCCTTATATCCCTTTTCCAAGAAGGGAAAGGCTCTGGTAGGAGAGGCCACAAAGGAGGGAAGCTTCTTACTCAAGGCGGGCACCTTTGAGTTAGTGAAGTCCCTCTCTTTCATTGAGCTCGCTAGTAACGTCTGAGCCTTACTATGGTCAAAAGCTATGACCTCCTTCGGCTCCGTCTCCTCCTTTGAGGCTGGCTCCTTCCTAAGACGGACATAGCAGTCAGGATAAGAATCTTTGTTGGGCCAAAATTCCACTTTTTCCAGGGGAATTGCTCCCAACTTTTCTGAGATCACGATCTTCCCGGTTGTCATCGGCATGTGTTCGGTATACCTCCAAGGATTAGTATCCGAGCACAAAGGAAGATCCTTCACGCTGGGCCTCTTCTGGGGCCGACGTGATGCTGCAAGTCTACGTATCTCCAGTTTCATTGCAGCTTCCTTCTCATCATTATTCTTTTGAATTTGTTGGATCATCTCAACAATGGAAGAAAGAGTCCTTCCCAGTTCATCTGGGATAGCAGACGATGTAGAGGGAATAGGTTCTGGGTCCGGAACCAATGTAACCGACACTTCGTCGATTTCTTCCTCTTCTACTTGAGGAGCCTGGAACAGATCCTCCTCCTGACCTTCTCCTAGAAGGTCCTTCTTAGTAGAATCCGACACCTCCGACATCCTATCGTCCAATTGGATGTCTTGAAGGGCGGTTGAGACTTCAGAATCTACCGGATTCTGGGCAATTGGTATCTCCACCTGAGGCTGGGGGATGATTGCATCAGCCGATGCTTTAGGGAAAAGGTAGGCCTTCATCTTCTCATTTGGAAGGTAGGGACCTAAGGTGTTTTTCTGAAAACCCCTCACCCAGGATCGTAATGTTTCCCTGGCAGCATCCATTGACTCCGTTGACTTAGGGTCGTCAAAAGCCTTGGTAATCAGGTTAGAACAAACTTTACAAACCTGAGGGTCCCAATAGCGAAGATCATCTCTGGAGGCTGCGCATGCTGCGTGCCTCCTGCAATATTGATGCCCACCGGAGTTCTTACTGCAGACATTAAATAACACACTCCTGCACTTCGGATGGTCCCCCTGTAAAAAGAAGAAAAATCCATGAGTATCAAGTGAAGGCTTTCACTTATATTGAGACATTTAGCTTATATAGAAGAGCTATAAAAGAAAGAAGGAAAGACACATACTTGTATTTCCTGTCCAGTCAGTTGCTGAAACCTCCCGAGATATTAAAACTAAGGTTAATTCTATTCTAGAATACCTTATGTAATTTCCTAAACGCAAATTTAAGGTGTAGTTCACACCTTGAGATAAAGTTTTAATATACGGGATAGAAAGAATACAGAAAGAACTTACTTTCTATGTATTGTATGGTCTCAACAAAAGGCTGTACAAGATAACATTAAGTATGATGAAGAACTTTTAGTGTTATCACAAGCACTGTACAGCAGTTTCTGCTAATGCAGTGTGTATTACATTACGAATACAGCAACTACTGTACATCGCATGCTGTTGTGCCGGCGTGCGCCTGCAAGTGCCGGCCGGCAACTACCCCTGTATAGTTCAAAGATATACTATCTTTATCTAATAGGCGGCATCCCCCTGATTTATGACTGTGTGCCGGCCGGCAATCATTGCCAGCCGACGGCTGAAAACACTAATACCCAGCTGCCGGCTGCTAATTTTAGTGGCCAGCAGATTCAGGCTGAGTTTCCACTGCCGGCCGGCAAAGGTAATAAAACCCATGCCCACCGACAGTAGCTAAGAACCAGAAAACCTCGACCTGCCCGGCTGTCGGCTGTTAAGCCGGCAGCTGGGTTAGGGGTGCAACACAATAGTCAGAGAAACAGTATGGATGTAAGGTTATAAGGCAGCATTGCCGTACGACCTTCCATCTAGAAAGAGTGAACTTATGGAAGGGGAGAATGTAGCATTCAGGCTTCCAAAGAATCCATAGCCTGACGGGCTCTACCGGCAGACATGGAAGGGAGACCAAGGGAGGTCTGGGGTTCACTCTGCAAAGAAAAAAGGGTCTCTGCCGGCCGACACGTAGTGCCGGCCGGCAGAGAGCTGAGCCTGTTCTCCATCCTAACCTATACTAGGTACGGAAGTAGGACTGCGGCCAAAAGAAAATAAAAGAAAGAGAGGTGGGGAAGGGATAAGGGTCCTATAGACTTCGTTCTAGCATGAGACACACTCAGCCATTAGGGAAGCTCATCCTAACCAAGTGTTGTCTATTAGGGAGGAAGACTGGCAATACTTGCTAAGCTCCTCCCAACCAGAACAAAATTAGGTGAAGTTATATCGCCGGGCAACAGAGAAAACTCTTTCTCCAGCCTGAGAAAAACAACACAGGGCAGTCTGCTAGGCCACTAGAGGAAGAAATCATCCTTCCAACAAGGACTAGGGAAGCATAGCTTCCTGTGTCCGCCCCTAACCTAGCAAAGGAGACTCTTTCTCTATGCTAGGAAGAAGCAGACCACAGACTAGAAACTCTGAAGTTCTGCCCTAACCCAAAAAACCAGTCACTCTGGTTATCAGGTCAGGACAGACATATCCTAGAATAGTTATACCTGAATTATTATACAGATAGAACCACTTGGATTAGGCCGAAGGCTTACAGAGGGAGAGAGGGATTGAACTTAGCCTCCGGAGGAGAAAAGAACAATCGGGGATGTGCGAAAGTATACTACTGTACCTAGAATACTAGACTAGGTAAAATGAGAATTGATTACCTAAATCACCGAAACTCTCTCGTATACAATC
>NC_090726.1:74440787-74443287 GCF_036898095.1 Palaemon carinicauda | reverse complement strand
TTTGATGGCTTAACGTGATTGTGAGGCGTCGTGGTTGGCAGGAATCGACGGGTTGATGTTGTGAAAAAGATAAAATGTTTAATTACAGCCTTTATATTTGATTTAATATTTACCAAACTCTTTTTCGCCCCCGTTCCAATATGCGTCGTTTTGTTGATTGCGTTTAGCATTCAGTATTTTTCCGTTTAAAAGAAAGCGTGGTATCTGCTCTGATTCTGGCGGAATTCTAAATTGTTTTTCTGTCAGTGTATTGAAATATTTTGCTTGATATTAAACGATTTACCATACATATTTTTTTTTCTAATATTAATAAACTTAATTTGGGTACACCTATCGATCTATGGATATTTGATAAATAATGTCAGCGAGCATATTGCCATTCCAGATCATTCCAATTTCTTCATCGTTTGTTAATAGACTTTATTATTGTTATTACTAGTTGGAAACCAGTATGTCATAACGTCAGAAGTTCCAAAAGAGAAAATAACCCAGTGAGGAAAGGAATTAAGGAAATATAGAGAAGAGTGGGCCTGAGTGTACTTTCAAGCACGAGAATTCTAATCCAAGACAGCGGAAGACTATAATACAGATGTTATGGCAAAACCCAAAACTAAGGATCAATGGTTTAATTCTCTATTGCCCTTCTCCTAGAAAAGCTGCTTACATTAACTGAAGATTTTCTTCTACCCTTACCAAAAGGAAAGGAGTCTGTACAAATTACAGTGCAGTAGATAACCCCTTGATTGAAGAACTTGTATATTACGTAATGTTGTCAGGTGTATTATGAGAGAGAAGAGTGTGTAAAGAATAAGCCATACCATTCGGTGTGTGTAGGCACATTAAAACTGGGGTGCAAGCAGAGTGGGATCCAGTGTAGAACTATATGACCAGTCAAAGAACCCAACAACACTCTAACGGTCGTTTCTTAGCTGGTGGCACACATATACAAATAAAAAATTGCCTTATGAATTCCCCGTTCACAGGTAATCGATACATCACTAACTTTAATGTTTAGTTGCAAATTTCATAGCTTCAGAAAAGTCTTATCAAATGTAATTTCCAAAACGCCATTAATGTGAAGTGGGCATTTGTTTACAGTTTGTAAACAATGAACAATCCCACGAATTTTTCACGTTCTGAATTACATTCCAACTGCATTAATAACAAAAATAAACAACTGCTACAATAACTCAAATATGCGGGTTTTTTTTTTCAGAGAAATTCTTTTAGGATAGGTAAAATAGATTTTTTATATTTTCTGGGACTAAATTTTATATGTATATATATATATATATATATATATATATATATATATATATATATATATATATATATATATATATATATATATATATATATATATATATATAAATATATATATTGTTGTGTGTGTATGTGTGCGTGTGTGTGTATGTGTGTGTGTTTTATGTATAAGCACTATAAGTTAGTGCACGTAGTAGTGAAGAAAACACTGTCCTTCTAAAAGATGGTAATAATTAAGTAGTATTGAAAGAGAATTTGCTGTAAAAGGCAGCACTAAGACTAATATACAGTAAGTACTGTAGCATTGAAGGAAACAATGCCATAAAAGGTGCCTATAGGACCAATGTATGCAATACTGAAAGAAATGCTGCCGCAAAGAGTGGTAGAATGATTAATGCAAGTAGTTTAAGATAGTATCAAGACT
This sequence comes from Palaemon carinicauda, assembly GCF_036898095.1. Classification (NCBI taxonomy): domain Eukaryota; kingdom Metazoa; phylum Arthropoda; class Malacostraca; order Decapoda; family Palaemonidae; genus Palaemon; species Palaemon carinicauda. The sequence continues at coordinate 74,441,600 of NC_090726.1, read as the reverse complement.
ATTGTAGGGAGCAATGAAAGATATGCTGCCGTAAAAAGGGGTAGTAGTGTTAATGGAAGTAGTATTGGAAGAAACGCTGCCAAAAAAAAAAAAAGTGGTAGGCTAGTAGGTTTAATTAATGTAAATTGATATTGGAGGTAACGCTGCTGTAAACGGTGGTAACAGCAACTGTAAGTAGTAGTGAAGAATTTAAGTTTAGTATCCGGGCATAGAGGAAAATTTATTTACAACTTTTTCAAATGAAAGTAATATTTTATTCTAATGAGAAGAATATTGGTATGGTGATTCTTAAATTTCAAGGTTCAACAATGTAAAACAAGAGCATTTTTTTTTTCTTTTTGTCAGTATTTTTATCTTAACTAATACTATTGTGCTTGCTGGAATATGAAATATTTTTGCCCTTGTTATTCAAGTAGGAATAATTATTACTAAAGATACAATCATTACTGCGTATCAAGATTGAAAGCGACCACAGTACCAAAAAATGTGGAGGAATTGAAAGTCTATATTTTAATTCTAATTTTGACGTGAAGATGACCTTTCCCTTTAGCTGTTTAATTAGCCAGGCCATTGTAGTAAATAAAACAATATAATTTTCCAATAATTTTACTTTAATTCACTATATTTACTAAAGTTCATCACACGCCGACACGGAACAATTGAGAGGTCATGTTATTTTAGATTTCAAAGGATCGCTGGCTAAAATGCGAAACCTTTTTTTTTTTCCTCATGCTTCTATTAACAAACAAACAGTGATGAGAAAAATTTCCGTCTTGTAATCGACGGCCACTAATGAATAATGCATTTTCAAAT
>NC_090726.1:74393287-74435787 GCF_036898095.1 Palaemon carinicauda | reverse complement strand
ATTTTACGTTATTTACATGTTATTTGAGTATTAATATGCGAAAAGTGGTCTTAAATAAAAATAATTCAGACCGTAATTCACGTGAGGATGGACATGTGTATGAAGTAACCGATGGGCAAGGAATATACATATTGAACTCCTATGATCAATTAGTGTTGGCAATGATAATATAATTGTACCCTGAAAATATATAGTTACTCTGTAAAATAGTTTATATTTTGTTAAAATTTTTGTGTTTGTAGGTGATCCTGGCCATAATTAAGAACGCCATAAGATTGCGACAGGTCACGAGGAAAGGGCCTTTATAAGGTGGCATTAAAAGAGGCATGCTAGTGTCATTACGCAGAAAAACATGTGATGTAGAGTAAACATCGTTCGGCATACGTTGCTTACCTGGAGGCTTGTAAGTCTAGCGGCATGGAATAAATTTTTCCACAACATGACATGAAAGCTGGAGATTGTCCGAGGAGGTTGTAGACAGAAAAAAAATTGTGCAGACACGACTAAACAGTTGCCATACAACATTTCAGCTATCAAGACATCCAACTCGTCTTTAGGAGTGGTCCTTAGTCCCAGGAGGACTCATGAAAGCTTGTAAACCAATTGAATCATATCAGCAGGACATAAAAGCAGCATTGAGGGTGCGATGAAAACTTTCGACCATGCCGTTGGTAGTAGGGTTGTAGGCAATTGTTGGATGTATGGTGATGCCCAGGAGATTCGGTAATAAGGACCACAATGGAGAGGTGAAAGTGGTACCCCTCTCAGAGGTTTTATACTCAGTGATACCAAATCTCGCTATCCAACCTCAGAATAAGACAGATGTATATGGGGTGAATGTTGCATTTACCATGGGAATGGCTTCAGGCCTACAAGTTGAATGGTCAATGATGGTAAAACAGTAACGACGTCCTCACCCTGTGGCTAGGGGACCTACAACATTGACGTGAACATGCGCAAAATGATGCTGAGTTTGAGGAAAGGAGCCCACTCCTGAATCTGTGTCTTGATATACTTTTGAAGCTTGGCACGAAGTACATTTGCAAACACAATCCTTATCATCCTTAGTAATGTCGGGCCAAATGAACTTCCTTTGCTGTGTAGTAGATGGACACGAGAGATGTGAAAAGCTATGAATAAAATCAAACACCTGTTAACGCATGGGAGCAGTATTGACATCACAGAGGAGGGTTGTCTTTAAGTCGTTGAGGTTAATGTATTCCCAACAGAGTGATGCACAGGATGCTTGCTTGGTATATTAGATATATTCCTTGGTCTTCTGCTAAGGCAATGTAATTCAATCCCATGTGAATGGTAACCGGTGTTCATTGACTGAGCATTGGCATGAGGATTCAATTTCCCAGGGATGAGTTGAAATGTAATCATCAACAACAAAGGATGTCAGCGTTGATAGGCAAATCAAGTGTTAGAATGTCGAGTGAAGGCTTGCATCAGTGGCTTGTGGTCCGTGAGAAAGACGAATGGTATACCTTCTAAGAAGTGGTGAAAGTTACGGACACACAAATGCACCACCCGCATTTTGTCTTGGACTGTTTTTTACTGAGGAAGGCTAATGATCATGGTGAACCCTAGACCACCTACTTAAGTACTGCACCAAAAGCGATGTCGTCTTCATTGGTGGAGAGAGGGAGAGGAGCATGTGGCACTCGAAAAGTGAGAGCAGCAGCAATTAATAGGGCATTCTTTGCATTGCAGAAGGCCGCTTCTTGAAGAGGACCCAACCTCAAGTCTTCTAACTTGGCTTTTAGAGAGGCAAGAGGGGGACAAGAGTGGCTGTCAGGAAACGAGGATAATAGTTAATCACGCCAAAGATTTCATGCACTGCTTTAACCGTCGAGGGTGTGAGAAAGTTTTGAATGACTGTAATCTTTTTAGAGAGGGTGTGGATTCCTTCAGGGGTAATGCGCTGCCCTAAGAACAATACTTTGTTGGTACCAAAGGTACACTTGTCGTACTGGACTACAATGTCATCACTTGTAGGGGTGGTCGAACACAATGCTCAAATGACATAGGAGTAATTGAAGGTTTATGTATCGAAGGGGGTAATGATGGTGGTCTTGGGGATGTTTACTGGATTCATATGACCTGATGATACCCCTTTATGAGGTCAAGTGAGGAGAAAACCTTCACTTTCTGGAAGTAGGAGGTCACGTTGGTGATGTTTGGGAGTGAGTAGTGATCACGATCTGTCTCCATGTTCAGACACATGTAATCCCTACACAGATGCAGGGAGGCATATTTTTTCAAAAGGCTATGTAAAGGTGATGACCATGGTCTTGAGGCCTTTTGGCAAAAGCCCATATGAGCGTTTGTTTAGTGGCTGCCATATGATCCGGTGCCAGACGCCGGCTTCTGGAAAACTCTGGGGCCCTTGTTGTATTGATATGGTAATAAATACCGTGTTTGGAGGGAATTGTGTTCATTAGGAACAAAGTAGGCTCACCTACCAAGGAGAGCCATCTGTGCCTTGCACGCAAGCTATACTGGTCGTTTTCCTGAGAACAAACAATGCCTTTTGGTCTTCACATGGTTGATGAGAGAGCTAAAAAAGCTTTGCTATACTGTCGGCACGCGATGGTGAGTTGACTACTGCTCAAGGCAGTATCTTTCGAGGGCATCGTACACTATTGGTGTGTCCCCAAGGTTGCAAAACCAATGTGAAATTTTCGTAAAATTTTCCTCATTTTCTTAGAGATTGCTGGAAGAACATAATCTGCTTTGGTGCTTGAGCGAATTACGACCTTCATGCAAAACTAGACCTCAGCATTCTGAATCAAGGCGAATGTTTTTGTCCTAGCGAAGGGCGTTAGTTTCATGAGTGTAGCTTTGAAAAAAGAATCAGGCTTTGAGTGATGTATCTTAAAGCAGTATGACACAGCAATGAGGGGGAAGACGGAGAAAAGCATTTCCTCCGGCGGACTTCAATTTTTCCTTGAGTACTTTTTATCCATAGAAATCCAAAGCTTTTTCTTATTAAGTAATCTCAATCCTTTTTTGCATTCTTTCCCGAAAGACTGATAATGAACATACCTTTTTATATTATTTCTTTTCTCATATCACAAAGTAATATTCATTACTACTTTGATTTTGAATCTTTTACTGTTGAAAAAAAAAATTATGTTTCCCATACATAAATATTCCTTTTTCATATTATGTGTGCCTTTTAAATGTTTTCCTTGTAAATTCTTTGTAATAAGATTTTTATAACCCTATTTACTAACAACAATTTATCATATAATTCACCATACATAATGGTAAATATACATATATATATATATATATATATATATATATATATATATATATATATATATATATATATATATATATATATATATATATATATATATATATATATATATATATATATATATATATATATATATATATATATATATATATATATATATATATATATATATATATATATATATATATATATATATATATATATATATATATATATATATATATATATATATATATATATATATATATATATATATATATATATATATATATATATATATATATATATATATATATATATATATATATATATATATATATATATATATATATATATATATATATATATCATTCTATATTCACTCAACATTAAGGTAATTTATATTCATGGAGCTTAGTAGTATTTCTTCAAGATTGAACGGAGAAGATACTTTGGTTCAAGTTTTGGAGAATGGCAAATGAACATGAACCATTTTCATAGTATTCCAATACCTCTCTCCCATAAAATGTATATTCACTTATATATTTTTCAGTCAAAGCATTATGATGTTTCCGTCCATTAAAACACGTAAAATTCTAGCACTATTTTGTCGTATTCTTGAGTGTTCTTGAAAACATGTCCATTCATGCAATAATAACCCCATGCCTTTTTCTGTTTGTCCAAGAGGTACATTTCCTCAAAAGGTAGTTCAAGTTTCAGCATCTGACTATCATGATGATCTACAAAGAATTTTAATCATTTGCATTTATTTTGTTACCTTGTGTGCCCCACAGCGGTAATTGAAATAGGTTATGTCATTTGAGTATAATCGTAATTTTTTGAGGAATAATCATTAATATTGAAAAAAGAATTATGGATAAATTGTGATTGAATTGTTTTTAATTGAAATATCACTGATTGGCAGAAGGGCTGTCAGTTATTGTGATTTTTAACATTCAGCCGTCTTAGATAAAAGATAGAATTTCGTTTAATGAGCAATTTTGTTTTGGACCTTTTCCTAAAATGTTTAAACTGCCAACTGTAAAGATCTTAATTGTCATAACTATGTAACTTTTAAAAAACTATTCTCTGCTTGTCTGTTGATTTACCTGTCAGTCTCTCCTTCTGTCTGACTGTCTGTCTGTCTAAACACTGAGTCTCCAAGTAAAAACCTTCTTTTAACATTCTTTCTGAATGAGCTGCAAAAGGAGTTCTCTCGCGTGAAGTAATTCCATCATAGAGTTAAAAGAAATTTGGGAGAATTGAAGTAGCCTTATTACTGCACATTGTGCAGCTTCTCTGCTTCTTTTGTATGTTCCTAAATTTGACAACAGCAATAAACGCATTGGCATGACAAAAGTTAAAACAGAATTGAATATCCATACAAAAAGCAATAATGATAAGGTTGTTGTTCATAAAGAGTTTCATTCATAAAGTGTTTCCTTGGCTTTATGAATGCTTAGTAAATAGTGACAATTAAGCTCAAATTCTCGTTCGAAAGTCTCCACTATATGTAGCAGATAAATTTGAGTAAATTCTTAAACATGTTTAGTAATGGTTCTTTTCTTAGCGGTTTTTATGTTCTCCATTTCTAGTCCCAGTGTTGGCCAGCCTTATAAGTAATTATTTTACCGGCTTTTTGTTATTTCGAAAACGGGTGGAATAATAATAATTACTAATGTGAGTTATGGCAAGGCATATAACACATGGTCTTCATTTCTGAGATCACTAGCTTTGATACCAATGACAACGAAGATCATCGTAATTCTAATAAAGTGAATTCCAACAAAATAATATCTAAATTCTCGAATATATGGACAGAATTTATTCGGCTTTTGCTCTCTATGTTACTGGAAATTGGGAAATAAAATTAACATTATTGAAATAATCAACATTATAACGGATGTCCTCAGTGCTATGGAAACATGAATTAGGATAAATGCCATTTCATTGAAGGAATTTGAAAGTAATTGACAACATATTATTCTCCGGGTAACTTATCTAGTCCAGTTTTTATTAGATTTAAATTTAAATGGTTAGTGGATATTTAATCATACAATTTTTAAGTAAACTACATGTATCTATTATTTGAATACTTAATATTTTTCTTTGTTCACAAATTTCATGGAAATAAAATTATGCAAAATTTTAGCAATCCATTTCGGAAAAATACAAATAATACACATCCCAAACGGATAATCAATTTATGTGATATCTTAATTCTAACATACAGCCAATATGTATAAATAGTAGGAATATAATTGATTTTGCTAAATAATGTCTTATTGGTATGCGTTCTATTTTTGAGGATTATTGGATAGAAAATTACTTCATTTTAACTCCCATGTTCAATTTTAATGTTTCAAAAAGAGCTATTAATTCATTTGCATTTTTGATTTGCTAGTAACCTGTATTCCTGAACGTTTCGGTATTAGTTGCTTTAAGGGAACTTTATTTATATTTGAGAAAACAAAATAGACTTTATGTTAGAAAATTATTATAGTAATGGAATAATACCATTTAATTGTGTGGGTTATGTATTGTTCAAAATATAATAGGACTTTAGGCCTAATATTTTTAGACACAGTGACATAAATCTAATAACTATACTAAATTAATTCATTGTATCAGCAAGGGGAAATATACTTGTCTCCTTCACTTGTAACAGAGGTTTGTTGGAGCTTTTTTTATTCGTAGGCTACAATCCTAATATTGTACGGACACCTTCCGACAAGTGTGATTCTATGTCTATAAACCCTTTGTATGTATTTCACGGATTTGTATTTAAATTCGAGATATTTTGTTTTGTATCAGTAAACGCGGAATTCTCCTCTCTTTCTTCTGATGTAATAATCAAATATGTACATATTATATCAAGGTTTTTTTCCATGATGTTTGTACCAAAAGAAACACAAATTTAAACCTGTACCTGGCCACTCCGCCTTAGGCATTTTCTGTGCTACTTATTCGTCCTCACGTCTCTATGTAGTCCGACTCTATCGTCAATAAATTATCAGTATAGGAAACTGTTTCTCTCTACCCTCACTATATCTATTGCCATTTTAGAAGGTACCCAGACTTAGTAATTACAAGAGCTGTTCCCCTTCCAACTTTGAAATTGGTCGATTGATTTTGTCCACAAGTTAAACCAGGTTTACCTAAAGATCTCTATATGCCTGTATTATTATTATTATTATTATTATTATTATTATTATTATTATTATTATTATTATTATTATCATTATTATTATTATTATTATTATTATTATTATTATTATTATTAGCTAAGCTACAACCCTAGTTTAAAAAGCAGGATACTATAAGCACAAGAGCACCAACAGGGAAATTATCCTAGTAAGAAAGGTATAAAGAATCATATTTAATCTAATACCTTTTGATGGATAGTGTCAAAATTTAACAAGTAAGAAAACAACAAATGTAAATAGATAAAAAAGGTATTTCTAGGCCTCAGGAGTAAGATACAATCATCAGTCTTTTCAGTTATTTATCTCTAATAAGTCCTAGATGGATAAAATTAATATGAACAAGTCACAGGCCTTGTGATACGTATAAGTAAAGTAGCATTGAAGTCATATTTATACCATTGAACGTCCATCTGAATTGAGAGAATAGTCTGGGTCTAAATAGATTAAGGAGACCATAATAATAAAATAGTCTCCCTATTCTAATCAACCATGGCCAAAAGTATCCCCACTAAAACTTAACAAGATCATCAAAAGAATAGAAATTTAAAAGGAAAATTAGAGTTTATTTTAGAAAAAAAATAAAATCTATTTTAATATATCCGGTTATAAAGAGATAAATGCTCACGAAACAAGTGTATTTCGAAGTGCTTCGTACTCTAGAAATCCACCAAGTAACATTTTATCTTCTTTCTCTGTTTCAATATTCATTTTCGGTTTCCAGAAACCTGTTTTATAACACTACAGAACAATTGTGAAGTGTCGGTGATATCAATTTCATATTTTCAATTCAACATTTGTTGCTTGCAATTTCAAAATAGTTAGGGTCTTTTAATAGTAGGTCTTCCTTATGTCATCTTTCAGATATAATGACCCTTTTTACACAGAAATAGAAAATATGGTATCCCCGTTGATTTTATGAACGGCTTCAAATGTAAAAATCAATTTCTAAATTTCCATGACCACATTCATATAAACACAAGAAAAATTATTATTATTATTTTTTCTTTTTTTTTATTTATTGGTAGAAAAATATTTTCATCACAGGCCCAATACCAGAAATTCATTCGTGGCTTCTTTACCAACGGTCAATAAGTGACGAAAGATTTTTGGCTGAAATAGAGGACATTCTATTGTTTCCCAGGAAACGTATTGTTGGCAGACTGCCTGATATTGTTACTTGTCATGACTTGAGCTTTTATTAGCTGACGTTATTAACTGACTATGACAAAAGGGAATTAACTCAGGGGATTCACAACACTTATTCCTTTAATAAGAAAAAACACCATTTTAGGATTTATGATTATTAGTGATTGTTAGATTGGGTAAATATAAGTAGGTAGCCTATTTGTCAAGTCAAATACTATCATTGCATAGCAAGTAAACCATTTCTGCCAACTGGCTAGTAGTAGTTAAAATGGACTAGATTTAAAGCACAGTTTTTGGCCTAATACTTTGGATGACATCTTTATTTTAGAGGATACGAGGAACATAAAATTCCTGATTCTACATTCAAGCACTCTCTTTTGTCGGATCATACGCCAACAATACTGACTATTATTTTCTAAGGATAGTACCCAGGAGGACAAGTAATCAATGTATACATGTGTATTGAATTAGCTTTCCGTTATTTTCATCCAATTAGTTTTGCAGCCCTTGGTTAGGTAGGACCTGGCGTCATAGGTAAGGTTAACTTGAGAGGTTATGTTGGGAGTATATAGGTTTTATACTGTGAGTTATGTTCCTTTGCATAACATTAAGTGGGTGTATTCTAGATTAGGTTGACACATTCCAGGTACATCCTGATTAGGTATGACCTGGAATCTGTTGTTAGGAAAAATCATAAGTTTAGTTTATTATATTTTCCACCATAACTAACACAGCGGCTACAAACGTTGCTAAAAAGAAAAAAATAGAAACACAAATTCAGCAGCTAAAAGCTAAAAGAGGAAAGGTTCAATTAAGAATAAATATTTAGTATATAGAAGCAAGAGAGTAAAATGGAGAGAAAGAGGCGATCCTGAACAATTCTCTGAGAGCAAGGAAGCTTGTCACGATCTTCATGATAGAACTACATTATAAATATTTTCAATAAAATTTTTTAAAGATAGCTCCAAATACTTTATATCACTCACGTGATAAGAAAATAAGCAATTTTAGTGGTTAACACATTCAGAAAGTAGGTATCTAGAATGAAACAATTTTGAAGAATTGAGAAAAGAAGAACTTATATCCGTAAATAAATAGGCTTATGAGGCGGGAAATATGTCAGCAATAGATTCAATGTATCTGGCAATGATTACGAAACATGAATTTCATAAATGGAAGGCTTGAAGCAGTATCTGGAGGCTGGTATTTAATTCAATGGGAAAAAGGCTACACGAAAGTATAATAACAGGTGTAACATAATACTTTAAAAATAATATTGAGGTCATAAACTAGACACATGAGAATCCATTGACTGTTGTAGCTTCAACCTACTGTTACAGCTAAAATAGAAAGCCAGACTTGTTTATTACTTCGAGAAGGAACAGACTGTACATGCCACGCCTATTTTACATCTTAAGTTCACAATTGAAAATCTATCATAACTATTAGGGGAAATTAGGACAATTCTTCTGACTTTTTTAGTAGGCTTCAATTAAACCTCTGGGACGTATTTCGTTACAGCACCTGGTTTTGACTGGATCCTTCTCCTTCCCTCAGAAAACAACAATCTATGAAAACTTTACATTGAGAAGCCTAGGAGACCAAAACACCTAACTTAATGGCTTTATTTAGTGATATTATTATATACAACCAATGTATGAAGAAAGAAAATTAATAGTACAGTAAGGAAAGCAACATTTCTGCTTCATATTGAAAGAAATATACCATGCTCCCTGAGACAGGATTGAATTAAAAAAAAAAAAAAGAAATTCAGAGCCATTGAGATGAAAGGACAGTCTCCCTCTTCAAGAAATCTTATTCACATAAAAAGAAGCTTTTGAGGACCGACGACAAAACAAAAAATAGTGTTTTGAAACTCTCCACAGTTTCTCTCAAGACTGTCGTTTCCGATGACAAATCACAGTCCATCGAAGAGAAATTTCTCGCTCGATTTTATTTTACTAAACATTTTCTTCTATTTTTTCTTTTCTATCATCGTTCTTTATTCCTTCTAATCAATTTGTTCCTATTCCATGTCATTTCATCATATTTTTTTTACGCTTCAGTTTGTCCTTTCTTCAAGTATGTTACTTGTTTAAAAATCTTAAATAGTAATTGTATGTGTCTTTGATATACATTTATTTCAGATCTTTGGAAAGCAGAAATCGGAACATTAACTTTCCTAGGATTTTTATTTGGATATTTGAATGTGGTCTCTATGGCCTGGTGCTGAGGCCTGCGGAGATATTCAATGCCCAAATGCATCCATTGTAAAACCATTGTTACACTACGAGGTAAAAGCTAGAGGAGGATGGAGAGCAATATGGCCGAAAGGAAACAGGAACCGGAAGCAAAGAAAAAGGATGTAAAGTAAAAGCAGCTATATGGGCCAAAGGAACGGTGTAGACCCTTAATGATAAATGTCTGCAGTGCATCGCAACTGATGAACTGACAATAATTCCCAACTACTCTTCTCGGGATGGAATCATTTTAAATTGTTCTTTTCCGCCACCTAGATGTATCATATGCCAGTAAATAAGGAAAAATTAATGTTATCCCTGTTACTGGTACATATACCACTGTTTTTGAAGTGGAGCATCTAAAAGCAGTAGTGATCAGTGTTAAGGAATTATGCCCACCCCATGATATGCCGCTCTCCAATGCCAATGGATCGTGCATGGAAGGTAAAGTTTAGTGATCAATGGAGCAGTGAAGACATATAGTGTTATCTCATGCAAGAGGGTATTGATGACCTTAGCTTTCTACTTGCACCTCGACTGATTTATGATGCCCTTCAATTCCTAAGGATCATTCCCTGGGACTTTTGCATCATATGCAATATAGGAAACTTAAGAGGACTTCATCAAAACCAGCCAGGTGCTAGGCAGCCATGTTTACACATCTGAACCTGAGTCTGTTCTTCCAACTCCTACCACATCCTGATCTAAGGAAGCTAGACAATACTTTCTCAAGGAATATGCTTTGTGTGAAAGTGATGGATAATAGCTTTGTATATGATAGGGATTATTACTCTCACTTATGTAAAGTCAACAAAGTTTTATCCCGTTACAGGACTCATGGTGTTACTTCAAATGCAGAAATTTTATTATTGCTACCCCTACTGTATCATTTTTGGGATATAAATTATCTGAAGATAGTATCACAGCTGGCAATGAGAAAGTTTGAGTTATATCAGACATCTCGAAGCTAGCAAATCTGACAGTTTACGATCTTTCATTGACTATGCTAGGCAGTCGATAGAATTTTCACCCAATCTTGCTGCTGCGGCAGATCCGCTTTGAACACTGATGATCGCCAAGATATCCTCTGCGTGGACAGCATACCATAATGCCACCTTCACCAGTGTTGAAGACCCTCTCTTTCGGCCACTTGGTCTAGCTCATTTTGACACAACATACCCTGCCATTATATAAAGGGGCGCTTCTTGCTTATAAAGTTTAAGATAGGCTATTCTACAAGACCACGGGGAAGGCCGATTCCATTTGGTCCATTGTGGTTTCTTGATTTTTAGGTCATGCAGAAAATAGATTAGCTACAATTGATATGGAATGTTTAGCCTCAATCTAAGCTATAACTAAATATCACCATTACTTGAACTAAACCCTTTCACATTGGTGACTTATCATAAACTCTTGCTACCTATCTTAAATACAGTACATATACCAAGATGTAGTTTAAAATACAAGTGTCCAGCGTTTGAAAAAGAAAGCTCCACCCTATATCCTCACTGCAGAGTGGCCTAAGGGCAAGAAACACTGCATCCCTGATAACCTTTCATTTTCCATCGTGTGCCAGCCCATTGCCTGAATATGATATGATAAATAGTGAAAACTATCTTTATCTCATGAGTGTAGTAGCCCAGACCAAAGATAGAATTTCAGATATGAAGAAATCGACTACGCAAGATCTCATCTTACAAGAAATTCGCAGCGCAGGACATGAGGGCCCCTATTATGCAAATCTTTTATAAAATGAGGCCAACAGATATCCAAGTAACCGCTACTATCACCATAATGACCCACTACCCTACTGGAAAATTAGTGAGGATTTATACATTAATGATGAACTTGTCCTTTCCCTCGAATATGCAACACAAACTCTTAACACGCCTTCATGACACCCATCACTGCATGGAGGCCACCAAACATCAGGCTAAACATACTGTATATTGCCCAGGTATTAATTTAGATATAGCAAATACTACCGATGCTTGTGAACCATGGCAGATAAAGCTGCCAAGCCAACAGCAGGAGTTGCTGTTATCCAACGACACCCATTTGCTGATTTCTTCACTGCCTGCTGATTTCTTCAATGTTGCTGGGGAATCATTTCTGATGTATGTAGAAAGGCCTGTAATAGTCAATTTTGGTTCTAATACAACAGCAACAGCAAAAACAAGACTCTTCAGCAACATCTTATGAGATTTATCTGTTTCAGTTAGGCTGAGGACAGATAGTGGACCTCAGTTCATCAGCTCTGAATTAAAGAACTTTCTAAGTTGATGGGGTGTTCAACATGAGATGATCCATATTTTATCCTAAAAGTAGCACCACTGGAAACCTCAACGCTGAAGACTTTGCAAAGGATGTTGGAGATACGGGATACCAACTATTCTGGCCATTCTCTAGCACAGATGTGGCGGGATGTTACAAGAACAAACCTCACACCCTTCAATCACTCTAACAGACAAATTGTGCAACAACACAAACTTTCCCCTTACGTTATCAACTGGACTCTTGGACAGAAGGGAAATAAAAACAAACAATAACCCTAACACTACATTCCTCAAAACTAAAACACTTAACATAAACTTAACACAAAATAGACATTAAATGTAACACCCTTCAAATAAACCAAAGAAACACTACAAACTTAAAATTAAATGGACCACAACCAATATGTAATAATCATATGTATATAAAAGGACACAGACATTCGTCCAAATGAGCTGAACAGTCTTAATCAATGGCACACTGACACAGCTCGGTGGCAAAACGGTAACCTTTCCCACTGCACAAATACTTTTATTAAGTGGTGAGTGAAGCAATCTATGGTGGTTAATACGTCGTCATCATCATCATCATCATCATCATCATCATCATTCATAGAAAATTCCTTTAAACAGGCAAAGTCGTTACCGATTGTATCCAAATTCAAAAGAGCAGTCAGTTCTAAGTCCTAGATATATAATACTAGCAGAGTCAAAAATCATAATTCCGCATACAAGCAGTCTCCAACAGGAGTCCAAAGGAGGAATTACGGACTGCAAAATAAAAAAGAAAATCACTTACGAGCACTCCTAACTAACTGAACTATCACACTATAATCAAAGATAAAAACAAACTATTTCTATTATTCAGAATCCCTCCTAGCAAAGATAAATAAAATGTACAGTCTGTTGAAATAACAAACACTTCCACGCTGGTAAAAAGTATAAAGTAGATCCAGCACTCAAACCACACAACTGCATTTAGCTGCAGTCAAATAAAAGAGCATTCACCAAAACATTCACCACTGCCCTAACCTAGCTAAAAAACATAAACAACCTCATTTATACCAACAGTCTTTCTCACAACAAACAATCGATGCACTAACTACCTGTCGCTCGCTGACACACACACTCTCTCTCTCTCTCTCTCTCTCTCTCTCTCTCTCTCTCTCTCTCTCTCTCTCTCTCTTCTGGATTTGGCAAACAAAAAATACAATAAAAAAAAAAAATCCTCCACATTCCTCCCCCCTTTCTTTTCCAAATCCGTCTTACACAACACTTACCTGATTTTTCTTCATAACCCAGTCTGGGACTTCATATACTCTCTCATTCACATCTTCCATATTGCTATCATTCATTGTCCTATTCAGATTCCCAACTATACTCCTATCATCTTATATCTCATGCACTATCCCATCTACCTTACTATCCTTTGGCTCTAAAATATCACTTATTTCTGTCAGCAATTCATCCATTTCATCAAAACAATTTTTTACTTTATTAAAAGATTCATTCTTACTACTTATCATTCTCTGATCTCTCAATCTCGCATTCGTCATACTTTCTTTTACCTCATATAAGGAAAAACCACACACACTAGAGGTATCCTTCATACTCAGCCATGATTCATCTGTATTGTCACATTTATCTTCCATACTCACCTGTATGTTTACACCCTTGTCATGCCTATTATTTTCCTCCCATACTCAACTAACACTAACTGCTTATCTTGTAAACCTAATGTTTCACACACACTGGGTTCATACTTGTTCATTTCCAACCAATTATTCATCCCATTCTCACGAACATTGATCCTATTCCTTCAACACACACAGGAGGACTCACCCAGTTGAACCCTCTGACTACTTAGTTTCCCGAACATCCTGGCTGGCCTAATCCCTTTTTCCTACAAACCCTAGCTATATGCCCATCTACACCACATTCAGTACACCTAGCACACTGTTCCCTACACATCCTTGCATAATGCCCATTCTGACCACAATTGCCGTAAATCACATTCGTATGATTACTCCTACATTCACTCGCTATATGCCCAGTCATACCACATCAAAAAGACTTAACCTCTTTCGCTTTCTTACACTCACTGATATGATGCCCTATTTCACCACACCCGAAACTGGCTCCTAATGCCCATGTACACTCATTCTTTTTGTGTCCTACCTTCCCACACCTATAACACTTCACTTCACTGAAACAACTACCTGACCTACCTCGATGCGTACTAGCACTCCTATCTCTCCAAACCCGATTCCCTTGCCTAAACTCTTCATTTGTCCTTACAGGTATTCCCACATTACTCACCCTAACACTTCTATCTACTAAACTATCAGCTATCCTCATCGGTCCTCTCATAACAGCATCTCTAAAACTAACAAATTATGGCACACTTTCCTCCATTCCAGTTCTCATATTCACAGATTTACTTTCTTCCATACACCTATCCAATTCGTAATCCTCAACTATCTCTAAAATATCATCCCAAGTCAATCTCTCTCTAGTCCACCTCATTTTCCGTTTCAGATTAATAAACTCAAAGGCATTCTCTGGTACTGTACCCAAAAACTTCTTCATTAGGTCCTTATTTTCATTTATTCCTTCGTCCCCCTACTTCTTTCTAGCTAACGTATCCAACCTACATACATAAATTGATATCGCTTCTCTTACATTCATCCATGCCTCATCAAAATCATTCTTAGGCTTATACCTAACACTCTCTTTCATGGGTTTTACATGTTCAATTATTCTCTTTTTCACACTTTCATAATCAACATCCCCTACACTCATTATCACACCATACATCGTCAACAAATACCGTGTCAAATACTCTCCTAACTCCCTAGCCCAAACTCTCTTACTATCACCATACTTAGCCGGACAGAACCTTTCATACTCCCTAAAAAAGTCATACACATCCCTACTGCTATGTTTACTGAACCTTTCTCACCTCGGTACATCTCTCATAAACACTGTCTTACATACTTCCTCACCTTCATTCTCACTACTATCTTCACTGCCTAGGCCATTCTTGTTGCCTTCTTCCTCATTTGAATAAATTAAAATCTAATTCAACCCTTAAATTCCTATCCTTAACCATTCCCTTCTTACTCTTTTTCTTACTTCCCACTTTCACCCATTCATGGTCATCCTCTTTCTCATCCTGACCTTTCTTCTTTTCCCTCTTCATATTACTTTTACCTTTCTTCTCATTCTTCCTATTACATTTCTGTTCATCCTTACTATGCCTAATCCCTTTATCTTCAATCTCACTATCCCTACCTTCCCTATTATCACTTACCTTAGCCTTCTTTTCCACTATCAACTCATTACCCGACGCAGAAGATATTCCTCCGACTGCACCTTCCCCCATGAAAGTTTTCATCATTCCCATCACTTTCCCCATCATAGCTTCCATTCGTTTCTCCATTCGTTCCTCATTTTCTTGCATCCTCATTGCCAAACCTTCTTCCACTCTCTCTACAGTTCCCTTTAGAGCTTTCAATTCCTTTCGCATCTCCTCATTCTCACAACTCAGCCTCTTATTCTCGTGCAACAATTTCTTCTAACGCTCCATACTCAGCCGCAATTCCTCACTTAATCTCTTGTTCTGCTCTTCCAATTTTTATCTCTTCAGTCGTAAATCTATTTTCTAATCCTATTAGTCTTTCGTCCAAGAGTCCAGTTATCAATGCCACAATGGCAGTCCCTGTTCGGAGCCAAAATTATGTGGTGGGATGTTACAAGAACAAACACCACACCCTTGAATCACTTTAACAGACAAATTGTCCCACAACAGAAACTCTCCCCTTACGTTATCAACTGGACTCTTGGACAGAAGTGAAAGAAAAACAAACCATAACCTTAACACTATATTCCTCAAAACTAAAAGGCTTAACATAAACTTAACACAAAATAGACATTAAATGTAACACTCTTCAAATAAACCAAATAAACACTACAAACTTATGATTAAATAGACCACAACCAAAATGTAATAAGTACATATATATATAAGGACACAGACAATCGTCCAAATGAACCGAACAGTCTTAATCAATGGCACACTGGCACAGCTCAGTGGCAAATCGGTAACCTTTCCCACTACACAAATACTTTTATTAAGTGGTGAGTGAAGCAATCTATGGTGGTTAATGCGTTTTTGTCATCATCATCTTCATCATCATCATCATTCACAGAAAATTCCTTCAAACAGGCAAAGTCGCTACCGCTTGTATCCAAATTCAAAAGAGCAGTCAGTTCCAAGTACTAATACTAGCAGAGTAAAAAATCATAATTCCACATACAAGCAGTCTCCAACAGGAGTCCACAGGAGAAATTACGACCTGCAAAATAAAAAAGAAAACCACTTACAAGCACTCCTAGGTAACTAAACTATCACACTATAATCAAAGACAAATAATAAACTGATTCTATTATTCAGAATCCCTCCTAGCAAAGATATATAAAATGTACTTACTGTCGAAATAACAAACACTTCCATGCTGGTAAAAAATATAAAATAAATCCAGCACTCAAACCACACAACTGTCTCCAGCTGCAGTCAAATAAAAAAGAACATTCACCAAAGACATTCACCACTGCTCTAACCTTGCTAAAAACATAAACAACCTCATTCATACCAACAGTCTTTCTCACAACAAACAATCGATTCACTAACTACCTCTCGCTCGCAGACATACACACACATACACACACTCTCTCTCTCTCTCTCTCTCTCTCTCTCTCTCTCTCTGGATTTGGCAAACAACAAAAAATAAAAGATACAAAATAAAATTAATCCTCCACACAGGTTTTATATGCACAAACCTTCTAGTCATATGTTCCTAATCATGCATCATCATTCAAGCAGGATTGGCAGGAGAAAGCAGGCTCAATAATCATGTCTGTATACAGGACCTTATTTCAAAGCGATGGGAAAAGAAAGAGGTTGTTATGGGCATCGGTAAGTCCCAAACTACCCTGTGAATTTACCCCAGCAAGAATATTATGGTGTAACCGACGTTTCTTGAAGCATGTACCTCCCCCACTTCACAATTATATGACAAGACAAAATAATCTCCAAAGAAAAGAAACGAAGTCCTGAGGCAACAGCCGCAACATTGCACACAAGCAGAAGAAGAACAGTTACATAGAAACCATGCCTTTTCCTAAAGCTATTTGAACGAAAAGGGGAGGGGGAGGTGATGGATTAATAATATGACCATTTACTTATATGTACACTTATTATTAACATTATATCTACCTGTTTTTCAGATACACATTCAATATATATGATGTGTTATTAGCACGTATTATGTAGGTTTCACATCATACTATGTGGCGTGCTTGTCATGTTTTTATCAGGTATAATTGCAATCGGTCTCTTCCGCCGCCCGCCATACTTGACAGCTTTTTCAGTGTATTTTGTTTATATTACTTGCTTGCACTTATTTTATGATTTAAGGACTTAAAAAAAAAATCAATAAAAACCTTATATACTTATTTAACTATGACGTAGATTACTTTTGTAATAAATAAAGAATCAATTAGAATTATGTCTTTTACTATATAAAACTCAATTAAAAGGGGTAATAAAATTGGAATCAACATCAAACGTTAGAAATTGTAAAGGCAACAGAACTGACGTCCATAAAAAACACTATATTTGGATATCAATTGATATAGAAAATACTGACTACCTCTAAAGTGCTTGAAAATCCACAACTATGGTATGCGTATGAATAAGCATATATATCATCTTATATCATAACTATAGCTTAATTTTGTATTCATGCTATCCAAAAGTCATTCATCATTATTTTATATATAATTGCTTCAAATGCTTAAATATTTTAATTTTTCTTAGTAATCATGAAACGAATTCCTAACAAATACATCCATTTATTGTAATATATTGATGTAACGTAGAATCAAATTAATTGTAAATTGCGTTTGAATATTTTTCTGTGGCAATTCAATTTAAAGAAACTCATTTTTTCTTGCATTCGGATACTGTAAATGTAAGGATTAAATATATATATATATATATATATATATATATATATATATATATATATATATATGTGTGTGTGTGTGTGTGTGTGTGTGTGTGTTTTATATATATATATATATATATATATATATATATATATATATATATATGTGTGTGTGTGTGTATATATATATATATATATATATATATATATATATATATATATATATATATATATATATATATATATATATATATATATTATAAATTAAGCCTTACCCTAGCCTGATACAGGTTATAATAAGAACATTTAAGAAATATCAATCAATGAAGGAACGTGTAAAACTCAGATCACAGAATAAAACAATTTAATAATAGAAATAACAAGCAATTACATTGGCATTAACGTTTGTAGAAAACAATTCGCAAGTTTAACCCACACAAATATATGAACCAATGATCGAACGCACACACAAACAATTAAACAAACACCTCAATTAAATATACCAACGAAACACAAAATAAAAGAAAACACACTGACTTACAT
Source organism: Palaemon carinicauda (assembly GCF_036898095.1). Classification (NCBI taxonomy): domain Eukaryota; kingdom Metazoa; phylum Arthropoda; class Malacostraca; order Decapoda; family Palaemonidae; genus Palaemon; species Palaemon carinicauda. The sequence continues at coordinate 74,417,118 of NC_090726.1, read as the reverse complement.
TAACAATAGGAAGATAATTGTCCTACACCGTGTATACAGAATATTTTGTCGTTAAGGTAGCCTGAGAGCAACTCTGCCCTCCTCAAAATATTACAAGCCAAAGTAAACTTAATGAACGACAAGGATATTTAAATGACGAACAGTAACGAAAAAGATAAGATAGGCTAGGATACAAAAGGTCAAAACAGGAAAACAAGTGTTAACCTAGTGGAAAGAAGGAGTACCACTAAAAGAATAAATATATACAAGTGACATAATTACAGAGAACGGACACATAGTATACATAATATCACACTCCTCCCCGTTGAAGAAATGGCCTATCAGGACATTATAAGAATCATGAAGAGTATTTCAGAAGACTATCAGGAGGAGTCCATGTGGGTCCGAGACAGGGCATCCACAATGCAGTTCTCAGTTCCTTTGATATAGAGGATGGTTAGGTCAAAGTTTTTTCAGAAACAAAGACCATCTGAAAATACATTGATTTGTTAACCTCACTCGTCCGAGAAAGGTTAGTGGGTTGTGGTTCGTAAAGATGGTGATCGGTATGTTGGATGGGAAATATATTTCATATTTCTGCAGGGTTAGGATGATTGCCAGCAGCTCCTTTTCCACGGTTGCATAGGAACGTTGGTGTTTTTTGAGTTTGCAGGAATAGTAGCTAACAGGATGCAACATCTGTGGGTCATTGTTCTTCTGCATCAAGACAGCACCAATGCCAGTATCACAGGCGTCAATCTGTATGATAAAAGGTTGAGCAAGATCAGGAGCAATAAGGACACGATTAGAGCAAAGTATATTCTTTAGTTGATTAAAAGCTTGTTGACAATTAGAAGACCATACAAATTTATTTTTGGGGCTGGCGAGGTCAATCAAGGGAGTGGCTACTATAATTTCTACAGAATTTCCTGTAATAGGAGGTCATACCTAAAAATCTTAAAAGACTTTTCCTATTTCAGGGGACAGGGAACTCTACAATAGCATCAATATTTTCATTTTTTGGAACAATTTCTCCACTACCTATGATGTGACCTAAATACCTAACCTTCCCTTTACCAAATGAAGATTTTGCTAGGTGAATAGTAAGTCCAAACTCCTGAAGACGACCAAAAAAAATGCTTTTAGTCACTCTATGTGCTCATCCAAAGTGTCAGATGTTACAACAATAGCGTCGATGTACACATATGTACCATCAAGATCCTGAATTACACTATTCACCAAGCGCTGGAAGGTGGCGGGTGCATTGATTAAACCAAATGGAAACGTCTCATATTGGAATAATCCAAAGGGGGTTATGAAGGCAGATATTAGCATTGCTCTATCTGTAAGTGGAATCTGTTAATATCCACGCAATAGATCGATCTGTGATAAATATTTGGCATTACCAATGGCATCTAAAATGTCATTAATCCTTGGTAATGGATAACTCTCTTTGATCGTAACATTGTTTATTTGGCGAAAGTCAGTGCATAACCTTACTTTACCGTTTGGTTTTGGAACTAAAAGACATGGTGAAGCCCAAGCTGATGTGCTTCTAGATGCCAGTCCATTCTTCAGTAAATACGACACTTCCTCCTTCATACATTGCTGCTTTTCCAGGCTGGTCCTGTAATATTGTTGACGAATTGGTCGTGTACCCGGCTGTAATTCAATGTTGTGCGCAGCATCACTGCAACGTTGAGACACATCCCCACATATACTCTTATATTTGTGGAATAATTCTGCTAGCGGGCTCCTATGCTTTCGGGGTAGATGCTGTAAATATACTAAAATATTCTGCAATATTTCCTGGTTAGCAGAGTCTGTCCAAGAAACAAAATCGTTAGAGTGATATAAATCTACATCAATTGGCAATGGGGTTTTACTTTGGTGTGCTAATGCATTATATTTCTTAGAATCTAATACATTAGAGTCTGATAGACAATGCAAAGCAACTGGAGGATTACCATGATATTTCTTGATGAGATTTACATGAACTAATTGGGTTGACTTTCTTCTGTCTGGAGTACTGATTATATAATTGTTATTATTGACACATTTCTGAATTATATAAGGACCAGAAAATCTATGTTGGAGAGGAAAACTGGGAGTAGGGAAATATACAAGTACAAAATCCCCTTCTTTAAACTTACAAACTTTTAGTTTTTAGATCAAAATTTTCCTTCATCGCATCTTGACTACTTGTTAAGTTATTAAATGCAAAATTATGGACTTTCTCAAAATTACATTTCCATTTATTGACATACTGTCCTACAGTTACGTTATCCAAGGTATCATTGTTCAACATTTTATCTTTAAGTACTTGTAGTGGCCCCCTAACCTTATGTCCAAATAACATTTCAAACGGTGACATACCTAAGGAATCATTAGGGACTTCTCTAATTACAAATAATATTAAGTATAGACTTTCATCCCAGTCTGTTCCAGTCTCCATACAAAATTTTCGAAGTAATGATTTTAAGGTCTGATGGAGTCTCTCAAGAGCACCTTGTGATTGTGGATGATATGGTGATGCAAGACTATGTTTTACATCAAATTCCCTTAAAGTTTCATTGAAAAGGTCACTTGTGAAATTACTACCCCGATCACTCTGTATTTCTTTTGGGAATCCATAAGTGGTGAAAACTTTCAGGAGGTGTTTCACAATATTTCTAGCACAAATGTTACCAAGGGGAAATGCAATACGGTATCTAGTGGTAGGACAAAGTATAGTCAAAATGTATTGATTATTTTTTTTGTTTTTGGTAATGGGCCTACACAGTGAATTATAACTTTACTGAAAGGTTCGTGTGGTATTACAATTGGTATGAGGGGTGCTTTTAGAATTACCTCGTTAGGTTTTCCTACTACTTGACAGACATGACACTCTTTAACAAATTCAAATACATCATGTTTCATACCTGGCCAAAAGATATCATTAGCAATACGTTTGTAAGTTTTTGACACTCCTAAATGGTAATCTGCTTGATGAGCAACACTCAAAATATTCTTACGTAAAGTTAATGGTACTACCAGTTGTTCTTTATTAGCCCTGTATCATTAGATGACAGCTTTCTAGGTCTGTACAGCCTAAACAGGACTCCTTTATCAAAGTAATAACCTTACCTTCCTTAGTGGAAGCTTGTTTAAGTGCATTGGTTAAAGTCGCAGCTGATCGTTTTAAGTTTATCAAATCAGAATTAGTACAGGGAATGTTTGTCTTTACTATATCTGAGACACTTTCATTCACAGTTTGTTTGGCTTTTGCCCTAGTTACGACACCAACAAAATTCTCAGTCTGGTCACATTGATCGGTCTCTACTTTGGTCTCTACTTCCTCAATGTCATTTTCACCTAAGTCACTAATGAAATTACTTTCTTCAATTACATGTTCAAAGATATCCAAATCATTAGTTATTATCCAGTGGCTGATTATACAAAACAAGGTTAGGTAAAGTTAGTTGACCAACTAAATCATTCCCAAGTAATACTTGAACATCATGTAAAGGGAATGGTGTGTTGATAACAGCAATCTTTACTTTACCAGATACATATTCACAGTTTAAATTGAGCTCTGCCAAAGACAAACTGTTAGTGTGACTTAAATCCCTAACTAGTACCTTTTAATCAAGCAAAGAAATTGTAGGCACTGTGCTATGTAAAATCATGCTTTGGGTTGTCCCAGTATCATGTAAGATTCTTACTTTAACAGGAGTACCATTGGGAATTGTTATTGTACCCTCTGAAATATAATTAGCAAACAAGACATCACTTTCAGGCGTACTACAATGCATAGTTTCTTTGCCTTTTACGCTAAATTTACTGTCTTTATATTTACCAACATCGGGGTAGGACAGCTTAGAGCCAAAAAACTTTGATTTCTTACAGGTTGGGTTTTTACATTAATTTATATCATGACCTTGTTGTTTACTATATGAACAATAATTAACACCCTCTTTCTCACCACTGAACCCTGTTGCTTTGCCTTGCTTTACAAACATCTGAGTACCTTTGTGTGTTTTGTGTATCAAGAAAAAATGGCCAGGTAACATAAAAGATTTCTTTAAATCCTCTCCCTCACGGTCAGCAATATGCATTCTAATATTTTGTGGCAGTTTTCTCATGAATTCTTCGTCACAAGTTGATGAGTTCCTCAAAATTATTAACATTAGCAGCCTTAAGCCATTAATTAAATAATCTTAGTTTTTCTTTTGCAAATTCATACCAAGTTCGAGCATTTGATTTAATGTATTGTCTAAATCTTTGTCTAAGACCCTCGGCAGTTACCATGTATGCATCTAAAATAGCTTGCTTAACTACTGTATAATTTCTTTCCCCTACCAAATTACTAACCACTTTAGCAGCCTTACCCTGGACTTTGGATTTAATTAACCAAACCCATTGATCTACTGGCCATTTCATATTTGAGGCAATATCTTCAAAATTCCGGAAAAGGGAATCTTCATCGGTTTCTGTAAATTCAGGGACTAACTCTTAGTCAAGTCAAACTTGAGTAGTTGATTACATTATAGGCCCATTAGTCTAATATGTTGTTCTATAATAATCCTACTTCTTTCAATTTCCATTATCTGGGTTAGACTAGCTTCATGATCTAATCTAGCTCTCTCCATTTCTAGCTAATACTTTTTCCTTTCTTTATCTATGACCAACTTTTGTCTTTCCCTCTCAATATCTACCTCTAACTTTACTTGTTCTAACTGTATGGCTAACTTCATATGCTCAACGTCTGAGCTTTCTTTCTTAACACTCATGAATTTACTAGCTTCGTGTTCTTCTACAATTTCCTCCTCTACATTATATTCTAAAATGACATTCTCTTGAACTAACAGTTACTTCAAACTTAGATGCCAAAGCCAACAATTCACTCTTTTTAGCATATACTATAGTGTTAAGTTTTCCCGTAGGGTCACTGAAAAATAAGTCTACTGAAAACATTACGACTGAAAATCCACGAGAGAACGTAGCAAAGTCAACGAGAAGTGTTCCCAATAGCATAAACAATTACAGAATACGTAATATATATCACGTGATGTAATACTGAACTATTCATCCATTATGCAAGTCGGGTAAGAATAAATAATTATAATTACTGGTACAAAACTGTAAGAAGGAAGCAAAATGAAAAGTTGATCCTTGGATGCTTCGATAAAGTAGTACAGTAAATATAATTGACGGTACAAAACTGTACGAATGAAGCGATATGAAAAGCAATAATACTTAGATGCTTCGAATAGCATAGATACGGAAATTTCAGGCCAGTCAAACTCCAAACCTACTCTATTACACGGCGCTAAGGTAATATGATGCCATGATGTCATAAAGACGATGTTTCTAATAATATTTCTCCCAAAATTATTTGAAACAAGGCGAACCAATGTAAATGAACTCTGTTACTTTCTATATTAACTTATATATGACCGCAGCTATAATAGCAATGTCCGAAAACATGGATTGGAATGACTTAATTGTCGAGAGAAATCGCTATAAGATAAAGAGGAGATAAGAACCCACGCAGCATACTGTAATAGATCTATTCGATAATCACAATGTATACAAATTTAAATTATTGTACGTTGCAACATTAAAGGTGACTTTAACTGTCAGTACTTCAGTAGTTTAATCAGGTATGTTTACTTGTTTCAGATCCCGGACAGGCCCCGAATGATTATAAACTAAGCCTTACCCTAGCCTGATACAGCTTACAATAAGAACATTTAAGCAATATCAATCAATGAAGGAATGTGTAAAACTCAGATCACAAAATATGACAAATTCGTAGATAATTTGTATTTTTCCTAACTATACAAACCTTAGCTATTTACATGGGGTAATTACTTCAGCGTAGCCGAATGACGAGCCATAATAGTTTTAACGACTGTTTATTAACCCGCCGCTAGTTAGCGGGGGTAGGGAGGGGTAGCTAGCTACCCCCCCCCCCCCCCCTCACACACACCGGTGAATGCTTCACTTTGCTTACAGGTAGGACTTATCCCGGGGGACAGGGCTGGCGGACAAATATGTGTAAATAGCTAAGGTTTGTATACTTAAGAAAATCACAAATTATCTACAAATTTGTCATTTGTTCCGTAACTGAAATACAAACCACGCTATTTACATGAGGTGACTCAACCCTTAAGAAGGGAGGTAAGTCCCTGCCATACTGGCTTTGGCTTGCCCGGGGACCCCAATTTCGAGTGTGTAAGTACTCAAGAAATAAGGGGTCCCTGCTCCTCGCTGGCATGCTGTGAAACTGCTGCGGCCTGACATAATCTGTGTGTGAAGGTGAGAAGTGACTCGTCCTAGGAAGTTGACCTTTTGTTCCGTAACTGAAATACAAACCACGCTATTTACATGAGGTGACTCAACCCTTAAGAAGGGAGGTAAGTCCCTGCCATACTGGCTTTGGCTTGCCCGGGGACCCCAATTTCGAGTGTGTAAGTACTCAAGAAATAAGGGGTCCCTGCTCCTCGCTGGCATGCTGTGAAACTGCTGCGGCCTGACATAATCTGTGTGTGAAGGTGAGAAGTGACTCGTCCTAGGAAGTTGACCTGGAGTTCTTCAGATAGAAATCTTGGCTAGGACTCTCCCAATACCACCTCGTCAGGGTATGGGGACATGAGAGTATTACATTTAATACTAGAAACACAAGGGAGCATGGCTTACCTGCAGATGTTAGAGGTCAGCTCTGCAGAGAACCCAGGATGCTGCTTTCTCCAAGGGAGGAGAGGAGGAAGAAAAGAAGAAGGGCCAGACAGATCTTTTCATTCACGCAGACTAAAACCGGGTAACAATGCCCTCAACCTTCTTCTACTTGTCCATTAAGGAGCCTGAGGTTAGACCAGCTATTGTACAGCCACCACAGGGCCGATAGAGAACGTATCGAGCCTCCTGTGTGTCACGTCTTGCAGGTAGTGGGCCGTGAAGGTGGTCTGACGCTTCCATACCCCAGCTTGAAGGACCTGCATCACTGAATAATTTCTCTTGAAGGCCAGGGACATTGCTATGCCCCTGACATCATGCGCTCGAGGGCGACGTGACGGAGGAGGGTCAGGATTCAAGGCCAGATGTATCACCTTGCGAATCCAGGCTGAGATGGTATTCCTGGTGACCCTCTTCTTCGTCTTCCCGGTGCTCACGAACAGGGCTCGCACATGGGGACGAACTGCAGCTGTTCTTTTAAGATACAACCTCAGACTCCTCACTGGGCACAGTAGGAGATGGTCTGGGTCATCTGTTACAGAACGGATACTCGAAACCTGGAAAGAGTCGAACCTAGGGTCCGGCACTCCCGGATTCTGAGTCTTGGCAACAAACTCAGGGACGAAGCTGAACGTTACCTCCCCCCAACCCCTTGAATGGGTGATGTCGTATGAGAGACCATGTAGCTCACTGACTCGCTTGGCCGAGGCCAAAGCTAGCAGGAAAACAGTCTTCCAGGTAAGGTGGCGATCTGAAGACTGGCGTAATGGTTCGTAGGGAGGTCTCTTCAGAGACCTGAGCACTCGAACCACGTTCCATGGAGGAGGTCTCACTTCCGACTGATGGCAGGTAAGTTCATAACTCCGTATGAGAAAGGAAAGTTCCAGCGAGGAAGAAATGTCCATTCCTTTAAGCCTGAAGGCAAGACTTTTAAGGCTAAGCGATAGCCTTTCACTGCCGAGACTGAAAGGCGCATTCCCTCCCGCAAATACACGAGGAACTCCGCTATTGCTGGAATAGTGGCATCGAGGGGAGAGATACCCCTTCCACGACACCAACCACAAAAGACTCTCCACTTCGCCTGGTAGACCCCTGCGGATGACTTGCGCAGGTGACCAGACATCCTGTTCGCAACTTGTTGCGAAAATCCTCTCTCTGTGAGGAGATGCTGGATAGTCTGCAGGCGTGAAGTCGAAGCGAATTTACGGCTTTGTGGAAGATGTTGGCGTGTGGTTGTTTGAGTAGCTCGTGACATGGAGGGAGTTCTCTCGGAACCTCCGTGATGAGTTGCAGAAGGTCCGGGAACCATTCTGCGTGATGCCATAGCGGAGCTATCAGGGTCATTGAAAGATTGACCAATATTCTGGTCTTGTTGAGCACCCTCCTCATCAGACAGAACGGGGGAAAAGCGTATACATCGACGTTATCCCACCGTTGTTGGAAGGCATCCTGCCAGAGAGCCTTGGGGTCCGGGACCGGGGAGCAGTACAGCGGGAGCTAGTAATTCAGCGCTGTAGCGAACGGATCCACCATCGGGGAACCCCACAAAGTCAGGACTTTGTTGGCTACTTGAGGATCCAAAGACCACTCGGTACTCACTATCTGTGTCGCTCTGCTCAGACTGTCGGCGAGCACATTCCTTTCGCCTGCAATGAAGCGAGCCGCTAGCGAGATCCAGTGGACTTCGGACCATCTCAGGATCTCTACTGCAAGATGGGATAGCTGTTCCTAAAAGGTACCTCCCTGCTTGTTGATATAAGCCACCACCGTGGTGTTGTCGCTCATCATTACCACAGAGTGGCACGCCAGGATTTGATGGAACTTCTGAAGTGCCTGGAACACGGCCTTCATTTCTAGCAGGTTTATGTGAAGGTACTTTTCTGATTGTGACCACAGGCCTGAGGTCCTGTGGTTCAGAAGGTGGGCCCCCCACCCTTTCTTTGATGCGTCCGAGAACAACATCAAATCTGGGGGAATTACGAGAAGATCCACTCCCTTTCGTAGGTTCTCGTCCGCCACCCACCAGTGGAGGTCCGTCCGTTCCGCAGGACCCATAGGGATCAATGTGTCCGGGGAATCATAACCTTGATTCCACCGGGACTTGAGTCGCCACTAGAGGGATCTCATTCTGAGGTGACCATTGGGAACGAGACAGGCCAGGGAGGAGAGGTGGCCGAGGAGACTTAGCCACGATTGGGCTGGGAGTTCTTCTCGATTGAGGAAAGGTCTCGCGACCTTCCTCAGCCTTGCTATCCTGTCGTCTGATGGGAAGTCTTTGTGGAGATTGGTGTCTATGACCATGCCTAGATATACCAGTTTCTGAGAGGGCTGCAGAGAGGACTTCTCGAGATTTACCATGATCCCTAGATCCTGGCAAACTTCAAGGAGCTTGTCTCTGTGGCGAAGAAGGGTTGCCTCCAAGACCGCTAGGATCAGCCAGTCGTCCAGATAACGAAGGAGACGGATGCCGATCCTGTGAGCCCACGAAGAGATGAGGGTGAACACTCTGGTGAACACCTGAGGGGCTGTGTTGAGACCAAAACACAGCACGTTGAACTGGTAGATCTTGTTGTCTAGGCAAAATCTTAGGTACTTCCTTGAAGACGAATGGACTGGGTTCTGGAAATACGCGTCCTTCAGGTCCAGTGTACACATGAAGTCTTGTGGTCTCACTGCGAGTCTGACCGTGTCCGCCGTCTCCATACTGAACGGAGTCTGCTTGACAAACCCGTTCAGGGTTGAGAGGTCGATGACTGGTCTCCAGGCTCCAGACGCCTTTCTCATAAGAAAGAGTCGACTGTAGAAGCCTGGGGACCCGTCTACAACCTCCTGGAGAGCGTCCTTCTTCAACATGGTCTGGACTTCTGTCCTAAGGGCTTGCCCTCTTGCCGATCCCATGGCAAGAGAGCTCAATGACACTGGATTCGCTGTCAGGGGAGGTAGAGAGGCTGTGAACAGGACGCGATAACCCAGAGTGATCACGGAAATCGTCCAGGCATCTGCCCCGAGTTGCTGCCACCTTGTCGCACAACTTTGTAGGCAACCCCCCACTGGTGGACATGCAGGGGGACTGCCAACACTAGCGTTTACAGCCTCGGCTGTTACCTCTAGGGTTCTTGCCTCCCCTGGAGGACTTCTTGCTTCTTCTGCTCTTGGAAGGAAAGGGGTTAGACACCTTCGGCTTCGCTGCAGTGGTCTTTTTCGTGTCCTTAGCTGGACGGGTCTGTTGAGCCGCTGGAGGTTTGTAGGGCCTCGATGTCAGGGCCCTATGGATGAGGGAATCCTGGTTGGACTTCCTCCACCTCCCAGCAGTAAGATCCACGTCCTTAGGCTCGAACAAACTCTTACCAAACACGGAAGTGTCTCTGAGCCTGCTACCCTCTGAACTGGGAACCTTCTGGTGGAACCTCTCAGCCACAGCGTCCCGGCGTTTGAGAATCGTATTGGCCCACAAGCTCGAGACCTGGTGGGCCAGAAACTCAATGATCCGTGTGCCTGAGAGTAAGAAAGTCTCCAGTGCCTTCCTGATAATTTCTTTGGAGAGGTCCTCAGACCGCACTGGGATGCCCAGAGACCCCAGCCAGAGGTCAAGCCACGAAGTTGCCTGCATGGCACACTTAGCGACCTTCTCCTGGCTTAGGATCTCAGTAGCTGAGTAGGACATGTGCCGGTTGGAGAGTCTCTCTAGAGGGACTTCCCCGGTGAGTTCTTCCACGGAGTGATGCATCGGAAAACCCAAACAAGACTCCTCAAGGATCTCAAAGTACCTCCTCTGATGGACTCGAGGAGGAGGGAGGAGCTTGTTACCGGCGCTGGATCTGCTGGAGGAGGCAAGCTCAAAGAGCTGGCCCTCGACCTTGTCCCTGGCACTCTTGATCCCCTGAGACCAGGGCAAAGCTGCACTGGCCCTAGAGGGTTTCTGGGTGCTGTAGACGCGGTCCAAGACCGTGTCCTTACCTTCACGAGGAGGAATCTCAGGGTCTGGGATCCCGTTGAGGTTCCTCATGAGGTTCAGGACTTGCCAGAATGCATGTTTTGACTCTTGGTGCTCTCCTCCTGAAGGACTGGCAACGAAGTCTCCCGTCCCCAGAGGCTTTTCCTGGGGGGACACATGGACATCCTCGGAAGGTCTAGATGGCTCCTGCCTGATCCTTGTTGACGATTTAGGGATCGTCTTAGAGTCCTTCGGTTCCTTCCTGGGCGGGATACAGGACTCAAGTAACGATGTGTGCAGGCTATTTTCCACCCCTGAACGAGAAGACTTCTCAGGAGAGGCGGAGCTTCCCCCATTGATGGGGGAATGGTCCGGCTCGTCCGACTCTCCTGAGAATGGGTAATCCTCATCCGCAGGGGAGGGAGAGAAAGTCTGGTGTGGTGGGGGGGAAGGAGCCTTTTGCAAGGATCTGGGAGGAGACAAAATAGGCCATGGAGGTGTTTCCACGGGAGACACTCCTCTCTTCCTCTTCAGGGGGGAGGAAGCTGCCACTGATTTGTGACCCATGTCAGAGAGGGCGGGCTTCATTGGCTGCACAAGAGCTCTGACCAGGGTACCGAACCAGAGCTGCTGGCTGACAGTCGCGCTGTCAGACACTCCCTTTGGAGGGAAGGGGATCGTTCGATCCGTTGGAGGAGTCGACAAATGCGGGTTTGCCTGCGAAGCTGGAAAGAAAGAGTCCTTAGACCTGTCCGGGAACCGCCCCTCCTCTGGCGAGCGGGCTGGTCTGCGCTTGCGGGGAGGGGAACAAGATGAAGACCTATCCGCCTGGCGACGCTCGCGCTGGAGGTCGCGTGATGGACCCTGGTCAGGGTGGCGAGCGAAAGGATCGCGTGACAAAGGAATCTTGCGCTCGCGCGCGCATTGGCGTGGGCGAGAGAGGGTGGTGGAGAGGGGCAAGGGCGCGGTGGCGCGTATGTGAGGTCACAGCCGTGGCAGCGATGGCGCGCAGGAGATTGTAAGGGCGCGGGGGCACCCGGGCGCGGGGGCACCCGGGCGCGCGGGGGTCGCTTGCGAGCGGGGGTCGCGGGGGTCGCGGGGGTCGCGGGGGTCGCGGGCGCGCGGGGGTCGCGGGCGCGCGGGGGTCGCGGGCGCGCGGGGGTCGCGGGCGCGCGGGGGTCGCGGGCGCGCGGGGGTCGCGGGGCGCGCGGGAGTCGCGGGGGTCACGGGGGTCGCGGGGGTCACGGGGGTCGCGGGCGCGCGGGGGGTCGCGGTCGCGTGGGGGTCGCGGGGGTCACGGGGGTCGCGGGCATGCGGGGGGCGCGCGGGGGGCGCGGGGGGGCGCGCGGGGCGCGGGGGGGCGAGCAGGGGCGCGCAGAAGCTAGAGCGGGTCCATGGGCGCGGGCGCGCGTAGGATATGGCGAGAGGGTGTGGCGCGCAGGAGCCGGAACGGGAGGCGGCCGGATGCGAGAACGCGCAGCATCCTGATGCGGCAATGGAGGGCGCGAGAGGACAGGGGCGCCTGAGCGCGTATTTGGAAGAACCGGGCAAGGGTGCGAGATCACTGGTTCAGGATAGCGCGAGGAAGGGATGGTGCGTGGGCGCGTAGGTAGGCGCTGGTCCGAAAGGAGAGGACTACTCGCCTGTGAGCGCGCTGGGCGCGCAGGTGATCGTGGGCGCGCTGGGCGCGCATCAGGATGTGGACGCACTGGTGTGCGCTGCTGCGGTGGGCGAGCAGGACGCGCGGTTTGATGAGGGCGCACAGGTGTGCCCTGGAGTATTGCATGGGGCGCCTTGATAACTGGAACCGGGCGCGCAACTGGAGCGTCGCGCGCGGTTGGAATGCATGCAGGATCGCGCGGTCTGGAAGGAGAGCCCTGGGGTGCCTGCGAGCGCCCGTGCGCTAGCTTAGGCGCCTCCTGGGCGGCGCTCTGCGATATGGAAGAGCGCTGGCGCGTTGGCGAGCGCTGGGACTAGAACTGCATGTAGGTGCGCTTCGCGCGTAACTTCAGACGGGCGCCGCGAGTCCAGAGGAACCTGTATGCGCCTGTGCGCTAGCGTAGGAACCTCTTGAACTGCGCGCGACGAGGCAGGTATCGGGAAACGCTGGGGCGCAGGTGGGCACGTGTGCGCAGGTGAGCGCTGGCGCGCTGTCACAGGAACTGCTGGAGGGAGCCGGGGCGCAGAAGGATGTGGGCGCGCAGGGGAACCCTGGCGCATAGTAGGAACAGGGGCGCGCACGCCCGCAAGTGAGCGCTGCGGTGCTAATACAGGAACAGGGGCAGCAGCAGGAGGGCGCGCAGGAAGAACCAGGCTCTCGAGGGCAAGTGGCGCGGTTTTGCGCTCAAGGCCAGTAAGCCCCGAAGGGCCCGGTGCCTGCGCAGTGGCAGGATCAGGTGGCGCGCATCACGCATCCGCAACATCGAAGGGTGACGGCAAGTCAGCAAGTCTGGAGGAAGACTGATCACTGTGTCCCGAAGGATGACCATCATCTGAAGGGATCCCCGGAGAGGTCAAAGGTGGTAGCTGGCAGGGTCGCCGAACGGCGAGTCGTCTCCTCCGCAGAGGACTGTGGTGACGACGAGCCGAAGAGTCGCCTCTTAACTCCCTTGTGAGGGGAAGGAAGGCCTCTACGGCGAAGGGGAGGACGAGCCTTCCGCCTCATACGCCCACGAGGGGCCGTGGGTTCAGCAGGCTGACCATCAAGGGGCCTCCGCAGAGGAGTCTCTGTAAGTGAACTCCCCCAAAGGGGAGAATCACCGGCAGGAGAGACCATGGGACTTAGATCCTCCCTCAAAAGGTGTTCAGAGGGGGAATCTAAGCCGTCAGCTACCTCAGCAACAGGAACGGGGGTTTGACTAGACCCTCGAGATGTCTCTGTCACAACAACGTAAACCACAGACAGAGGATCTATCCCTGCTGTAGTTGGCAATTGTTTGACAGCTGCACCAAGTTTGATCATGTCAAACAGGGCTTCCTTGGAGGGCGAACCCTGCAGCCCCAAGGAAGCCCAAAGCTGTAACAAATCACGATTAGACATATTCAAATCCTCCTCCAGGGGAAGAGGGGCAGCCGCCTCGCTATGGGAGGCGACTACCTCTCCCGCACCCAGGGATCGGTCAACAGCAATACGGTCTACGCTACCACTCGCCAGCCTATCGGAAGAGAGCGCTCGAAGGGGGGCTTCGGAGGAGGAAAGGGCTACGGAAGAAGAAGTCATGGAATTTTCTCTCTTCAAAGAAGCCTCTGAAGGAGAATGATCCCCTTTAGACTTTTTCTTCCGGTGCCGGGCAAACCTCTCCCACTGGGAGGTAGACCACTCCTTACATTCTATACAAACATTACCACTATCACACCACTGGCCCCTACAGTGAGGACATAAGGTGTGGGGATCGGTGTCGAACACCGACATAAAGGTCCCACAAGGGCGGCCGGGAAGTCCAAGGCATATACGCATAGTAGTAGAGGCCAACTTCAAACACACTGGAAAAGAAAAAAGCAAAAACAGATTAGAGGGTTATAAACATTGAGTTATATACATTGTTCATCATTTATTCTTAATATGTTTTATGTTCTTTTGAGTTATATACATTGTTCATCATTTATTCTTAATATGTTTTATGTTCATTTCAGATTGACCGTGGTCATTGTTCAATAATAAAGCCATTTGAATAAATGGACCAAGCTCTTATTTATGATCACGGCCAGAGATGGATTCAGGTTAACAGATATTGTGAATGACTAAATCCTAAGAACTAATCAACATGCCAGCAGTAGGATGTCCAATACCAGGCTGTGATTACGTCACGGACGACCTTGAGGCTGCCATCGTAGCTGCACTCATAACTGCTCACTGCACCACACATGCTTTTGGACAAGCTGCCAAAGTAGAAAGAGTTAAAAGACCCACAATATCAACAGCAGGAACAAGTGAAGAATGGGCCTATTTTCAATCACGATGGTCTGACTATGTAGACGCAACTAAAATTGAGGGCCGTGATCGCGTGGTACAGCTTCTAGAATGCTGCGAAGAACAACTTCGAAAAGAGTTAACACGATCAGCTGTTCGTAGTCTTACTAACAAGAATGAAGTAGAAGTGATGGGAGCAATAAAAAAATGGCAGTTCGAGAGGAAAACACCATGGTAGCTCGAGTGACTCTACACAACATGCGTCAAGACAGTGATGAGCCTGTTCGCCGTTTCTGTGCACGACTTATAGGACAGGCTAGTGTTTGCAAATTCCTAATAACATGTCCAGGATGCAACGTTGATGTAAATTATACTGACACAATAGTGAGAGACGTATTAGCACGCGGCATATGTGACCCTGAAATACAATTAGATCTACTTGGTGATAAGAATCAGGACATGTCATTAGAAGAAGTTGCACAGTTTGTCGAAGCTAAAGAATCTGGTAAACGATCTGCCTCCCGACTATTAGACTCTTATGAGGTCCAAGCAGCAGCCAGTAGTTCATACAGAAAGGCAAAACAAACTGGTGTCAAAGATAAAAACGAAGTTTGCTCATACTGTGGCAAGAAAGGACATGATAAAAACACTCCTGCACGTGCAAGAAAATCAGAATGTCTAGCTTACGGTCATAGATGTGAACACTGCAACCGAGAAAATCACTTCGAGTGTTTGCCGTAGTAAGGGCAAACCAAAAGTGAAACCCAGTGCTCACAATGCCAATGACTACGAGAATGCGGTGTTCAACACCTTGTGCAGCGTATCATCAATCTCTAAACAACACACTGACAAGACATTGGCTTTGGACCACCATCTGTATGACAACTTATCTGATACTTGGATAAAGAGACCTTCCAAATCTCAACCTTTCATAATTCTGACAATCAGAACATCACCTGAGGATTAGGAAGCCTTTAGTTTCCACCTTCAACCTGGTACACATGCTGTTCGTATATCTGCAATGGCAGACACTGGATGCCAAAGCTGTGTCACAGCTATCAAAGTCATCCACAAACTTGGCCTCAAGCAAAGTGACCTCATTCCTGTAACTATGAAAATGCACGCTGCAAATAACAAAGGCATTAAAATCCTCGGTGCCACAATCCTTTGTATATCAGGAACAGATGAGCAGGGGAACCTTGTTGAGACTAGGCAAATGACATATGTCACCGACAACTCGGATAAGCTCTTCATCAGGAGGGAAGCCTGCATCGCCCTTGGCATGATATCGGAAACTCCGGATGCCACCAACAATGAAGTAGGGAGCATTAGTGGACTAGCCAATCAATGTGACTGCCTAAAACGTCAACAACCACCTCCGCCGCCTACAGAATTACTGTTCAGTGCAACCGAGTCCAACCGGTCTAAACTAAAGGACTACCTCTTGGAGTACTACGAATCAAGTACATTCAACGTATGTAACCACCAACCATTACCACTAATGGATGGACCCCCAATAAAGTTGATGATCAATCCGAATGCTGATCCTGTTGCTTGTCACACACCAGTGCCAGTGCCGTTACACTGGCAAGAGGAAGTTAAAGCTGGACTTGACCAGAACGTCCGCCTTGGTGTCCTTGAACCTGTCCCAATCGGAGAACCAGTAACTTGGTGCCATCGGATGGTTGTATGTGCTAAGAAAAATGGCACACCTCAACGAACAGTTGATTTTCAGCCTCTCAATGTGCACGCTAAGAGAGAAACACATCATACGCCTTATGCATTTCACCAAGCAAGGTCAGTACCACAAGGAAAAAGAAAACCATCTTTGATGCCTGGAACGGATATCACAGTGTACCGATTCAAGAATCTGACTGTTACTTAACTACGTTTATCACTCCTTGGGGACGCTATCATTATAAAACAGCCCCTCAAGGGTATATTGCTTCTGGCGACGGATATACTAGACGGTATGATGAAATAGTTGCTGAGATACCCAACCAAACTAAATGTGTCGACGATGTTCTTCTTTGGTCTGACTCAATAGAGGAGAGTTTTTTCCAAGCTGTACAATGGCTCGACATATGAGGAAGACACGGTATAACACTCAACCCTGACACATTTCGTTTCGCAGAAGACACAGCTGAATTCGCTGGATTCGAAATAACCCCAGACACAGTTCGCCCATGTGCAAGATATCTTAGTGCAATTATGGACTTTCCAACCCCAAGAAATATCACCGATGTCAGATCTTGGTTTGGTTTAGTAAACCAAGTATTGTATGCTTTCAGCATGACCGACAAAATGCTACCATTCAGACAGTTATTGAAATCA
Organism: Palaemon carinicauda; assembly: GCF_036898095.1. Taxonomy (NCBI): domain Eukaryota; kingdom Metazoa; phylum Arthropoda; class Malacostraca; order Decapoda; family Palaemonidae; genus Palaemon; species Palaemon carinicauda. Next base: position 74,400,241 of record NC_090726.1, on the reverse strand, counting down.
GGAACACCATTCACCTGGAATGACAATATTAATGCACTCTTTGAGGAGTCTAAAACTGCCATTATCAACGAAATTGAAGTCGTGTGAATCTTTGACTAGACAAAACCTACCTGTCTCGCCACCGATTGGTCAAAATCAGGAATTGGATTCTGGCTGTTCCAAAAACATTGCGACTGTCCAGACAACCGACCATTTTGTTGTCGCAATGGTTGGAAGATCACACTTGTCGGAAGTAGGTTCACACATGCAGCTGAGTCTCGATATGCATTAGTTGATGGTGAAGCGTTGGCAGTCGTCGATGCTCTTGATAAGGCAAGATACTTTGTTCTTGGCTGTGAAGATCTTGTAATCGCAGTTGACCATAAACCCCTGTTGAAAATATTTGGTGACAGATCATTGGAGGACATATCAAATTCTCGTCTCAGAAACCTGAATTAAAAGTCCCTCCGCTATAGATTTCGCATGATTCATATCCCAGGGGTCAAGCATCTAGCTGCGGATGGAATATCGCGCCACCCAACTGGAAAATCTGAAAAGCTATCGCTCCAAGATGACATTGCATCAGTTGACAGTGTACCTTCCATGAGAAATGTTCCCCTAAACAAATTGCCATCAGCATATTCTGTTTCCACTGATAATGATATTGATACTTGTATCACCGCATTAGCAGTATGCTCACTTGAATCACTTAATGTGAGAGCAGTCACCTGGGACAGAGTTCGCACTGCCACAAGTAGTGACGATAACATGCATGAACTGCTCAGCCTTATAGAATGCGGAGTACCAGAGTCTCACCAAGAATTTCCTGCACATCTTCGAGAGTATTTTCAATTCCGCGAGCATCTCTACACTGTTGATGGTGTGATACTATACAAGGAGCGTATAGTTATTACTCCAGCCCTTCGTCAGGAAACTCTCACATCTCTTCTTTCAGCACATCAAGGAATTACCTCTATGGTATCGCGAGCAGAGTCATCTGTGTTTTGGCCAGGGATAACACCCGCTATAACAGCACTTCGAGCTGGATGCAACCACTGCAATCGCATCGCGCCTTCGAATCATAGTGCTCTGCCTACACCCCTTATATCTCCAGACTTCCCGTTCCAATGTGTTTGTGCAGATTATTTTCAATACCAGGGAGTTGGATATTTAGTTATAGTTGATCGATACTCGAATTGGCCCATAGTTGAACGATCTTCGAAGGGTGCAGAGGGTCTTATAACTTCACTACGCCGAACATTTGTGACATTTGGGATTCCGGATGAATTAACATCTGATTGTGGACCTGAATTTACAGCGACGGCAACTAGGCAGTTTTTAAAGGACTGGGGAGTCCATCACCGCCTTTCCTCTGTGGCCTTCCCACATAGTAATTGCAGAGCTGAAATAGGCGTCAAAACTGTCAAGCATCTTATAGCGGACAACACGGGTAGTAACGGTGATCTCAACACTGATGAATTCCAACGTACGATGCTCCAATACAGGAACACAGCTGACAGAGATACCAAGTTATCTCCTGCAATATGTGTATTTGGTCGTCCCATCAGAGACTTCATACCTGTCCCGCCTGGCAGGTACCGTCCCCATGACACGTGGAAGGAGACACTCGATGCAAGAGAGGAGGCCCTAAGACATCGACACCTTAATCAGGGAGAGCGCTTATAAGAGCACACTAAGAGACTACCCCCACTATCCGTAGGTGACCGGGTTCGCATCCAAAATCAAACAGGAAATCACCCCCTGAAATGGGACAAAACCGGTGTCATCATAGAAGTCTGCCAATTCGACCAATTCGTCATCAGATTTGATGGCTCTGGTAGGGTCACGCTAAGGAACCGGAAGTTTTTGAGACAATACGTGCCTGTCAGGAGTATTCCAGAAGTCTGTACAATTAGAGATGATGATAATCGGAATCAGATTGTACCTATTGCCAATCCTTCGATCACTAAAACGTCTGAGACCATTGCAAAGGACACCATTCCGACAACCCAAAATACAGACACACATGGTATTCTTCCACTGACCACTTTGCCGTTACCAATTGGTACTACCCCTAACATTCATTTTGATGTTGCTGCTCCGGAATGCTATCCCAACGTCCTCGGTAACACTGCGAATCATCAAGCTGAGATTCCGCCTCCCAATGATAGCACAAACTCTCCATCGCAGTTAACTCCTGCCATGCCAAATTTGTAGCAAGGCAAGTCCAGTCGTACCCGTCGACCGCCAACATGGCACTGTGATTTCGAGATGAACTAGCTATAGTGTCATCATGATCAACACATGACAATAATTGTTTTTCAAGTTTCCGTTCCTTCACATGCTAACAGGAGTTTAGTGTTCATGAACCTATAACTTGGACGTTTAATTGCCACCCAATGTTTTGACATCAGTTTTAAACCGACCTCCACGAGAGACATTTTAAAAGGCTGTTTAAAAACTTGGGGGGGAGATAGAGGGTTATAAACATTGAGTTATATACATTGTTCATCATTTAATCTTAATATGTTTTATGTCCATTTGGGTTATATACATTGTTCATCATTTATTCTTAATATGTTTTATGTTCATTTCAGATTGACCGTGGTCATTGTTCAATAATAAAGACATTTGAATAGATGGACCAAGCTCTTAATTACAGATTAAATATGGCAGTCAAAGCGAGGGAGGGAGGAGACAGGTCTGTTCTCTGCCCGAGCCAAAAGTAAAGTGAAGCATTCACCGGTGTGTGTGAGGGGGAGGGGGGGGGGTTACCTAGCTAAACACCCCCCCCCCTCCCCGCTAACTAGCGGCGCGGTAGTAAACCCTCGTTAAAACTTTTATGGCTCGTCATTCAGCTATGCCGAAGTAATTACCCCATGTAAATAGCGTGGTTCGTATTTCAGTTACGGAACGAATAACAAATAAATAATAGAAATAGCAAGCAATTACATTGACATTTACGTATGTAGAAAAAATTCGCAAGTTTAACCCACAAAAATATATGAACCAATGATCGAACACACAGACGAAAAATTGAACAATCACCTAAATTAAATATACCAACGAAGCACAAAATAAAAGAAAACACACTGACTTACATTAACAATAGGAAGATGATTGTCCTACACCGTGTATACAGAATATGTTGTCGTTAAAGTAGCCTGAGAGCGACTCTGCCCTCCTCAAAATATTACAAGCCAAAGTAAACTAAATCAACGACAAGGATATTTAAATGACGAACAGTAACGGAAAAGATAAGATAGGCAAGGATACTAAAGGTCAAAACAGGAAAACAAGTGTTACAAACCTAGTGGTAACAGTACCACTAAAAGAATAAAAATATACAAGTGACATAATTACAGAGAACTGAGATATGGTATATATAATATCAATACATATATATATATATATATATATATATATATATATATATATATATATATATATATATATATATATATATATATATATATATATATATATATATATATATATATATATATATATATATATATATATATATATATATATATATATACAGTGAACCCTCGCTACTTCGCGGTTCGACCATCGCGGATTCACCACTTCGCGGATTTTTTCCATAACCCATATATATACAGTAATATATATATATATGTATGCATGTATTTATGTATATATGTAGGTATGTATATGTGTATACATATAAATATATATATATACACACACACACACACACACACATATATATATATATATATATATATATATATATATATATATATATATATATATATATATATATATATATACATATATATATATATATATATATATATATATATATATATATATATATATATATATATATATATATATATATATATCTATATATCTAAAGTAGGAAGATGTGATGTAGTTCTAAGGGAAAAGTATGGGAAATATGTCTGGGTATTAAGCAAAGCTCTACCTCCAGTTTGTTTCTACATTATGATCAGAGATAAATGTAAACAAAACATTGGTTGCCATTTTTTATCGTGCTTTTTAGCATGTTTAGGAAATGCATGATATAAAATCACCTTTAATATTTGTGCCTGTTTTAGTTTAGGGTACTGTAGTACATGCATTAAGTGTTCTGTACATTAAAGGGTAGTTTGTTAACAGTACTACGTACAAGGGAAGGTGTTAAAAGTCTGAATATACATGTTGAATAAATAGGTAAATATGGTGTCACTACTTCGCGGATTTTCACCTATCGCGGCCGCGACTGGAACCTATCTACCGCGATAAACGAGGGTTCACTGTATATATATATATATATATATATATATATTGTGACAGGCCGAGAGAGGAGTTGTGAACTCGAAGGCAGATTGGAAACGACTGAGTTATTTATTAAGGAACACTCTTCTTTATATACAAAACCTCAAGGCAACAGGACATGACCTGTTCGAGAGACAGACAATGTTACAGAGCAAAACGGACACATGATCATTCAGGTTCTTTTTATTGCGAAGGAAGAGCGCAGATACAAGCATAATATATACAAAATAATTATGTACAATTGTGTGACACACGGTTGATACATGGCTCCCCCCCTAAAAATGACATACTGTACATGTTAAATAGGGCGCCCTGATCTAGAGAGGCGAACTGTAGGCGGGTCATCTGGCAGAAGATAAGCAGGTTTTAGACGATCATTGGAGACCCAGTCTTCTTTGCCCCGAATGTTTAGGAGGAATGCTTTCGGACTGCGTTGGATCACAAGGAAAGGGCCCATGTAAGGGGGCGTTAGTGGTGCCTTGCTGGTGTTGTTGCGCAGGAAGACGTGCGTTGCAGAGTGCAAGTCCGTTGGTATGTGATGCTTCGCTGGGGGCTTGTAAGTCTGGCGGCACGGAGTAAATTTTCCCACGACGTGACGTATGCGCTGGAGATCGTCGGAGGAGGTTGTAGAAGGAAAAAATTCGGCAGGGACGACCAACGGGTCGCCATACACCATTTCGGCTGCCGAGACGTCGAGGGCGTCTTTAGGAGTGGTCCTTAGTCCAAGGAGGACCCAGGGAAGCTGAGTAAACCAGTTGCAATCCTTGCAGCGGGACATCAAAGCTGCTTTGAGGGTGCGATGAAAACGTTCAACCATTCCATTGGCAGCGGGGTTGTAGGCCGTTGTCTGATGTAGGGTGATGCCCAGGAGATTCGCTAATGACGTCCATAATTTAGAGGTGAAAGTTGTTCCCCTGTCAGAAGTAATATGCTCAGGGATACCGAATCTTGAAATCCATCCAGAGAGTAAGGCAGATGTACATGAGGCGGACGTTGCAGTTTTCATGGGAATGGCTTCTGGCCAACGAGTGGAGCGGTCGATGACGGTAAACAGGTAACGATGTCCTTGTGATGTGGGTAGGGGGCCTACAACGTCGACGTGAATGTGTGCGAAACGACGCTGAGGTTGAGGAAAGGTGCCCACTCCTGAATCCGTGTGTCGATGTACTTTGGAAGTTTAGCAAGAAGTACAGGCGCGGACCCAATCCTTAGCATCCATAGAAATGCCGTGCTAAATGAACTTTGCCTTCAGCAGCTGTGCAGTAGAATGGCACGAGGGATGTGAAAGGCCGTGGATGAAATCAAACACCTGTCGGCGCATGGGAGCAGGAATCCAAGTTCGCGGTCTACCAGTACTGACGTCACAGAGGAGGGTGGTGTTGGAGTCTTCGAGGGGAAAATCCTCCCAACGGAGGGACGTGCAGGATGTCCTACAAGCTTGATACTCTGGATCCTGACGTTGGGCTTCAGCCAGGGCGTTGTAATCCAATCCCAGTTGAACGGCAGCCAACGTGTTTCTTGACAGGGCATCGGCAACGGGATTCATTTTCCCAGGGACGTATTGGAGGGTGTAATTGTATTCAGCCACGGCGGAGAGATGTCGGCGTTGACGGGCGGACCAGGCGTCAGACTGTCGAGTGAAGGCATGCACCAGAGGCATGTGGTCTGTACGAATGACGAAGGGCGTACCTTCTAAGAAATGGCGAAAGTGACGGACAGCCAAGTGCACCGCCAGCAATTCTCGATCGAAGGTAGAATAACCCGATTCTGCCTTGGACAGTTTTCTGCTGAAGAAGGCCAATGGGCGGGGCAAGCCTTTGACCACCTGCTCGAGTACTGCACCAATAGCGACGTCGCTGGCATCGGTGGAGAAAAGGAGAGGGGCGTGTGGGATAGGAAAAGTGAGAGCCGCAGCAGTTGATAGGGCCTTCTTTGCATTGCAGAAGGCTGCTTCTTGAAGTGGACCCCACTTCAGGTCCTTTGGCTTGCCCTTGAGGGAGGCGTAGAGGGGAGCAAGAGTGGCGGCAATGGCTGGCAGAAAACGGTGATAATAGTTGATCATGCCCAAGAATTCCTGCAGAGCTTTGACGGTCGAGGGCGTGGGGAAATTCTGAACAGCTGCTACCTTCTCAGGGAGGGGATGGACTCCTTCAGGAGTGCTACGGTGCCCTAAGAACGACACTTCGTTGGCGCCAAAGGTACACTTGTCGTACCGGACTACAAGGCCGTTTTGTTGCAGGCGGTCGAGCACGATGCGCAGGTGATGGAGGTGTTCCTCTTTTGAGGAGGAGAACACAAGTATGTCGTCCACATAACATACACAGAAAGGGAGGTCCCCTAAGATGCCATCCATGAGACGTTGAAATGTTGCCCCAGCATTACGAAGGCCAAAACAGGAGTAATTGAAGGTGTATGTGCCAAACGGAGTGGTGAGGGCGGTCTTGGGGATGTCTTCTGGGTTCATAGGCACCTGATAATACCCCTTCAGGAGGTCGAGCGTAGAGAAAACCTTCGCTTTGTGCAGGTAGGAGGTCACGTCAGCAATGTTCGGGAGGGGGTAGTGATCCGGTTCTGTTTGCATGTTCAGGCGCCTGTAATCCCCGCACGGACGGAGGGAGCCGTCTTTCTTCAGAACGATGTGTAAGGGTGACGACCATGGGCTGGAGGCCT
>NC_090726.1:74378287-74388287 GCF_036898095.1 Palaemon carinicauda | reverse complement strand
TATATATCCGTTATTAGTGATACTTCGACAATCACTGGCCTTCGGCGACACACTCTAGAGCTACCATAATGATCACCACTACAGTTACAGCATTTTGATTTTTTTTTCTGTTTTCTTTATTTTGTCACAACACACCCTCGACTCGTGGGATTTACCATAAAAACGACATCGATGCTCCTTAAGGCACTTCCAGGCCATATGACTCCACCTGCAACACTTACAACACATGATAGGGTTGACAGTATACACAGAAACACGTTTATATCCTAAGCACTTGATATATACTCTCTATATTGGAGGAACTGTAATAAGTGCAATTAATTGTGATTTAGGTACAGATTCACTATTAAATTTAACTTCTTTGCACTTTGTCAATATAAATAGCTCGTCAACTAAGCATCTTCTGGGTCCAAGAAAGTAAGGTAGTCAAAACTAATTACCTTGGTACAAACACCATACGGCTCCTTTGGTTTTTCCATTACAACATTTTCAAAGCCACTTTTTGTTAAAAACCCAACAGCTACCTCATCCTTCACTGTAATATATGGGATGTTTTTCCCTTCTTTAAATAGTACATCAAATTCTGGAGGACACTTGGACTGCCGAACTGCCCATCGAACTTGATCATGGAATCCCAAATCATTCTTAGGAAAATACAGCCGAGGCCATAAAGCATTGATAACATTAACTTCCTTTCGCTCATCACTGTCCTCTTCTTCATTTTTTTGCTTTCCACTTTGATAAAGGGCTGGTCGTCTTCGCTGCTAGTAGACATACCTAAATTCATTAGAACGTCCTTCCGAGCTCCATTAAAGCCTTTACTGCTGTTATTAATACTCTTAGCCATAAACAATCCGTGAACAGTAAGATACCAAAGTGAGAAATCAACTTTGAATTTTGGAACACCGAGAGTACGTCTGTAAGATTCAGCAGTTGAAGTCAAAGTGACCCCTACAACTAGTCAACTGACGACCCGACGACCATTGGCATAGGTAATGTGTTAATATCATGAGCAAGGGTTTTTCTTTCTAGTTTCATTGAAAAATAATGAAAACTGTTAAATTGATAAAGTAAAATACATCACTCTAAACAAATATTTGCTCTGTTTTGCTACCTCCTTTTAATTCCCTTTACTTCTACTCTCCAGTTTCAATTAAAGGTTTTCTGCTTTAATTAAAAGAGAGGAAAAGTGTTAGCGCTATTGGCAACATTTTTGCTCTATTTGCCCACACGGCGAGGCTTAGCGTCAAGGTTTTAATACCATAATGTAGTCGGCCATTACCATATAACTTCGTATTAAGTCTGGCAGGTTTTAACAATTGCTGCGGCTTACAACCATTGTATATTTGCCTTTTCCTTTCCCTTCTAGTAGTATCTTATCAAACACCTTGTATTTTGCAATGTCAAGGTTTTGCTGTGAACTTAGTTTTAGAAAACGAAATTTAAAATGTTTTATTTTTCAAATAACAATAAAAAAAACTCTACTCTAAATAACGTACATTTGTATATTTATCCACTATTTATACATTTCTTCCTCAATATAAAAAAAATAATTTAATGGTTATAATGGTATGTAATCCATAACATGTGGTAAATTTCAAAAAGTAATTTGAAAAAAAACATGTTGAATATGAAGTCAAATAAAGAAAACCTGTTATGATAAAAGTTGGTGGACCTTGATTGATGTTGGCTTTTAAGAAGATGCAAAAACTACATTCGCATCAGAGTTTCATTATTTTGTTTACATATAACATTATATAACTTTTGGAGCAAAACCAGTAAATAATTATATGAACACTCAAAAGAGTGGAAATACTAATGTTATGTTTTGTTCTATTACTGTAATTACCAAGAGCTGTTAACTAGGTAGTTTTTGTCTAATATTCTTCCATGTATCTGAAGTTGTGTTTTTCACTATTAGCAATGTCTTTTCAGTCTTGTTTTATTAAGTAAGAAATTTCTTAAACTATTCAATCTTTTAGTATTATCTTCTCTATTCAGGTCCCATGCAGCAGGGGAACCCCACTCTCTACAGGACCCTCTCATTCATTTTATCGTATAAATTCTAAAGGTGCGTCCACATGGTCGAACAGTGTCTGTCAGACAAACAGTGATACCATATGTAAATTGAAAGAGAATGACGTCATAAGCGTTGAAATGAAGGAAGTTGATATGGTAACAAACTTGACTACCAGGATTCTGACTCCTTTTGCCAGACAAAGACAGGAAGAAAAGTCCGAAGCTGATGTCCGCGGGAATCTCTGTTAACTATATCAGTGTTATAATCTTTATTCGAGAATCAAGTAGTAGTAATCAGCTCCAAGTACGGAACATCATAACCATAGTTCACCATAAAATAAAAGCACAATTAAATTATGCAGAATGATTATTCCTGAGCTTTTGAGAACAATAGAATGGTATATGGAAGGACTATTTGCAAAGGCGAAGTGAAAAGGGACGCCATTCATCCATTTTAAAGGAAACTCAAATTGATTATGAATCAGACATTAAAAACTATATACTGATGAGCCCAAACGCTTTATAGATTTTATCGGAGATCTTGATACCTATTATAACTAAGCAGGGCACATGTATGAGAGGGAGCATTTTCCAGAAGCACGTCTGGAGGCATTAAATAATCACAAATGCCTGACTTTAAATAACCTATCAGTGAACTGAGCATGTTATTTTTATTAACGTGCAATGTATAGCCTATATTATTCCAAGAAATACCTAATTTTTTATACTGGTCATACTTCGGATTATGTGTTGTGAACTAAATCCAAATTGTTTTAGTGATAAAGATAAAATGTTCAAGATTTGTTTCCCCTGTTCTCAGAGAGAGAGAGAGAGAGAGAGAGAGAGAGAGAGAGAGAGAGAGAGAGAGAGAGAGAGAGAGACAGTGGGAGAATTACGTATTTTCCTCACGATCAAGAACTTCTTCGAGCAAATGAGAGACTTCGGTGTTTATAATTGAAACAGATTCTGTTATGCTATACTCGTATATCGAAACGCCATAGTTTGTTAGTGCAAATGTCTTCTGCACCAACCTACAACTATTTTTCTTATTTCCCCAATTTGTGTAGCTCTTCCATGTAATGAGCCATTATGGATTCCATATTCTTTTCCACTTGAAAATCAGTTCCAGACATTCAACTTCTCGGGAGTTCTGACGTTCTTTTATTTATTGCTGCTATACGCTTATTTGTCTTTGTAAACATTTGCTTCGATGTTTTATAAGCATGGGCTCTGACAGTACTGTTTGATTAGAATCTGAGCCTCTTTTCTATGTCATAGTTAGCTTTCCTCCGTAACTGGATTACCACTAGTCATATTTACACGGAAGGTGATACCTAATCTTCTAAAAGTTAAAGTTAATCGACAAACAAGTAGAACTCCGTCCATAGTGCCACTCCGCCTCCGGATAGTGTCTGAAGCTCGAACTCTACGAACACAGGCACTATCCGACACACCCCTTGATGCTCGTTATTGACGCCATTAACGCTTCTTTCACAATGTTAACTGGTAACAACTGGCGTTCGACAGTGTTCAACCTTGCAGACACACCTTAAAGCATATAGCCTTTCCCAACTCATATTGTTCGGTTACTCTCAGGTCCACATTATCAAAGCACTTAGAGAAGAAGAAAGTCTTCAGTTTCCTCTTGAAAGTATTAATATCTTCAGTCTTTAGGATGTCTAGTGGATGCTTAGTGTATAATCTCCGGGCCGCATATCTAAAGTCTCTAGAGCCTACGGCGGATATATATCTAGGTTCGAATAATTTGAAACCATCTTTAACTATTCTCGTGTCGACACCATTTGTTGTCTGCACAAGGTGTAGAATTCTCTTAGATATTTACGAGGTCTAATTCTGAGGACTTGATGGGCTATTGCACATATTTTGAACTCAATTCTTGCTTTAATAGATAGCTGTAGGAGTGATCCTTTCTCCGGGTGGGACCACTTTTATCAGTCTTGCTCCTCTGTTTATTAGGTTTTCTAATTTCTTATTCGGCACCTTTAGTAAATTGTAGTAACTGGAGTTACAATATTCAATACTGGTAATAACACAGTTTATCATGTTTCTTTAGAGAATATTCAACCGAGTAAAACTTAATAAAAGTAATTTTTCTAATCGATATTTGGTTATTCATAATAAAGTTGAGACCAAGTATACCGTGGATACAAGTGATGCTTGAGGTAATGTGTACTGGGCTTTAGCTGTGTGGATGTAGGTGGGCTAAGGTCTGAATCCGATGGTGGTTTCGTTGCCAAGTCCGAATTAACCCAAATGTTGGATAGACATGAAACAAACCTACCTGGTCCTGATATATTGACAAATGAAACAAGATAAACTCCTAGGCAAGCAATTCTTCATTGGAATTAATGCCTTCGCTTTGGAGATGTAGATGATGACACTGTACCCTTCATGATGCTTGAAAAAATCTGAAAGCTTCTGTAATTATGAATATTATATATAATGGACTCTTTATTTCAGCTCATATATAATGAATTATTTCCATTTCTAGTGTGTGTATGAAGAGAGAGAGAGAGAGAGAGAGAGAGAGAGAGAGAGAGAGAGAGAGAGAGAGAGAGAGAGAGAGAGAGAGAGAGAAAAAAAAAAATTTAAATCGTCCATATCTCTTTTAATATGTTATTCTGGAATCGACTGTTGAAAGGAATATATTGATTATTAAGCTTTCTTTTTATCAGTTTGAAGATTTTCGTATAATCCAAGGTTTATATTACGAAACCTTTTTAAGATTCTCATATTAAAGATGTCTCCGTAGAAAACAGTAGTTTTTATTTCTTTTGGTGATTTTCTTTTTTCCGTTTCCATCCTATCTACTGTACTATTTTTTAACAGAAACAAGCTACCTCGCAAATCGAAATCTCAGGTTTGTTTGCAACATATATTACATTAACAATCGTTAGAATTATTGAACACTTATAGAATTATAGAATTTGGATGCCACGTAAATTTGTTAATCATGTCACATTTCACCATTACGAAGGATGTCGAGTAACAACCAAATTAGATTATATTCCCCTTCAAATTTCCCCTTTCAATAAATTGGAGTTTTACATTCATATATTGCACAGAAAAAAAGCTAACCAATAATTCAGCAATATCAGCGGTTTCCGATAATTGATCTTAATCCTTCGAAAATTTTAGCGTCACTTATCAAGTGTTCCAACACAAGGCTTAACCTCCTTAAGGAGATCATACCGAAATAAATTCAGCAAAGTAAAAAAAAGCCTTTAATTCGAAAACCGGAATATGCGCACCAACAGATCATGAATAAACATTGAAAAACCCAGTGATACTGAATTTTACACATGACGTTCATATATACTGTACACATACCAGGAGAGAGACGGGGGTTCATTGAAATTAACTGCAGTTTTATATCGAATATAACTTGTCAGTGATGTTTATATTAGAACAATAGAATTGTTGATAATATATATATATATATATATATATATATATATATATATATATATATATATATATATATATATATATATATATATATATATATATATATATATATGTATAAATATATATATATATATATATATATATATATATATATATATATATATATATATATATATATATATATATATATTGGGCTCAAGCCATGTCGTCCTGATGAAAGTTCCTATAGGGTAGCTTCCTAGGGTATATTACAACTACAGCGATATTCCCAGAGAATTTACCTTAAGGTACCAGAATTCTAACTCCTGGAGCGAGTATCCCTCGTGAAAGGGATATCGCGACATATCAGAGGACGTATTCTAGACACGCCACATGGCAATCTACATCCTGGACAGAGATTTCGTCTCGTAGGAGGTGATTGGCGAGATACGAATTCGGGAAAGAAAAAGGGGAGCCGCTCCCAAGGCTTCCCTATCCTCCGATTCGTATGCGTGCCTGGCGCCAATCCTGGCGCCATCTGTTTCCCTCCACCTGTTTCCTCTGGAAACCTTGCATTGGTTACTCTAGAAGAGATAAACCATTTTGATTTTATTATCTGGAAGGCTGCAACAAAGGGTTGTGAGGGAAACACAAGTGTGTGTCTTTCCTTTCTGAATTGTTATGCTATACTATGCCTATCCAGTGATACATAGTTCACTTGATACTCATGGAAATTTCTTCTCTTTACAGAAGGACACTCCGAAGTGGGGAAGTGCTTTCTGCAACGTCAGCAGCAAGAACCTCTGCGGACATGAGTTTTGTAGGAGACACGCAGCATACGCTGTCTCCAAGGATGATCTCCGGTATTGGGACCCTCAGGTATGTACTGTGCGCACTAACCTGATTATTGAGACCTTTAATTCTCCTAGGACAGAGGAATCAAGGGATATAGCTAGGAAGAAGCTTCGTACCTGGGTAAGGGGCTTCCAAAAGAACACTTCTGGCCCTTATCTTCCAAGTGAGAAGATGAGGGCATATCTTTTCCCTAAGGCATCAGCTGATGCAGTGATTCCCCAGCCTCAAGAGGAGATCCCCTAAGTTCAGATCCAGGTGGATGCTGAAGTCGCGGTCGCGATGCAAGACATCCAGTTAGATGACAGGATGTCTGATGTGGACGGGTGTCAGGAGGAAGACCTCCTGGCAGAAGCCCAGGATGAAGTTCAAGCCCCAGATGTTGTAGAGGTAGATGTCGTCGAGGTGTCGGCTACTCCGGCTCAGATTCCAGAGCCTATTCCCTCTACATCGGCCGGTCTCCCAGTAGAGCTGGGACAGGCCCTCTCTTCTATTGTTGGAATGATCCAACAAATGCAGAAGGAGAATCAGGAGAAGGCGGCTGCAATGGAACTGCGAATGCAGTGCCTTGCAGAATCACATGGGCCCCAGAAAAAGCTCAATGTGAAAGACCTTCCCTTGTGCTCAGATGCTAACCCATGGAGGTATGCTGAGCACATGCCGATGACGACTGGAAAGATCGTCATCTCGGATAAGCTGGGCTCAGTTCCCCTGGAGGAGGTGGAATTCTGGCCCAGCAAGGCATCATATCCGGACTGTTATGTCCGGCTGAGGAAGGAACCAGCTTCAAAGGAGGAGACAGAGCCGAAGGAGGTCATAGTGATGGACCATGCTAAGGCTCAAGCTCTACTTTCATCCTCGACGAAAGAGAGGGGCTTCTCTAACTCAAAGGTAGCCGCATTGAATAGGAAGCTCCCTTCCTTTGTGTCCTCGCCTACTAGAGCCTTCCCCTTTTTTACAGAAAGGGTTTCTGGCTGTACTAAAAGCAGTCGAGGCCGCCAAGTCTTGCCCCTCCCTAGAGGAGTGTAAACCCTTGTCGCTGGCCCTGCCTATGGACCACAAAGACTGGAAGGACGTCCATCTTACGTTCTCAGTTGGAAAGTTGGAGGCTGATATTGCCGGACGTCAGTTCGGCAAGGACCTTCCTAAGCTGTCTGACTTTCTTTTGCGAAGTAAGTTCGATACAAAAGAAAGACTGACTGCTTCAATGTCTCTTCAGACTACTCTCGAGACGATGGCAAGTGACCCCAAGGTCCATGAAATGTTCATGGCAGTGGCCAAGTCTCATCTGGCCACAGTGACGAAGGACCTTTATGGCTTCGTCAAGGCAAGGAGAGCTTGTAGGGAGTTCGTGTTTACCTCGGCTACGGTGAGGCACGAGCCAAAGAAACTAATTTCCTCCAACATTTGGGGAAAAGACCTTTTCCCTACCGACTTGGTCAAAGAAGTTGTTGATAAGGCCGCCTTGGAGAATAGAAACCTTCTCCAGAAGTGGGGCCTGGCTATCAAAAGAAAGTCTTCCCCGGATGAGGGTCCTCAACCAAAGAGGAAGACTATGAGGACTAGGCTACCGTCTCGGCCAGCCAAGCCTCTTAGAAAGCAACAGCAACTGCAATTGCCATTGCCCCCAGTGCCCAAGATCGTGGCACAAACCCCGACCACTTTTCAGTGGGTACCCCAGGCCGTGTCGACACAGTCCACGGCATTCATACCAGCGTTCGCAGGGCAGTCTACTTCCTTTCGAGCAAAGCCTAGAGGAGCAGCCAGAGGCTGGTCTAGACGCCCCTCAAGGGGAAGGGGATTCAGGGGTGGTCGTGGTCAGGAAGGCAAGACCTCAGGACGGCAGTCCAAGTGAGGTGATACCGGTAGGAGGGAGACTTCTGAAATTTCGGGATTGGTGGACCTTCGATCCCTGGGCCCACAGCCTACTCAAGAATGGACTGGGCGGGAGCTGGTACAGCACTCCACCCCCGTGCCTTCGGTTTTTCCAACACTCCACCCCCGTTATGGAGGAGTACGTTCAAGAACTGTCGGAGAAAGAAGGTGATCTGAAGGGTGATGCCCATCAATTTCTAAGGGAGGCTGTTTTGTGTTCCCAAGAAAGACTCGGAAAAGCTCAGAGTCATTCTGGACTTGTCGCCACTCAACAAGTTCATAGTGAATTGCAAATTCAAAATGCTAACACTGCAACACATAAGGACCTTACTGCCCAAGAGGGCATATTCCGTCTCTATAGACTTGTCAGACGCCTATTGGCACATTCCAATTAGCCATCGACTCTCCCCCTACCTAGGGTTCAGGCTACAACGAAGACTATACGCCTTCGGAGCCATGCCATTCGGGCTAAACATAGCCCCAAGGATTTTTACGAAGCTTGCGAGCGTAGCTCTCAAACAATTACGCCTAAAGGGAATTCAGGTAGTAGCCTACCTGGACGACTGGTTGGTGTGGGCAGCATCCGAGACAGAATGCTTGCAAGCTTCCAGTCAAGTGATCCAGTTCCTAGAGTACCTAGGCTTCAAGATCAACAGAAAAAGTCTCGACTTTCTCCATCTCAAAAGTTCCAGTGGCTGGGAATCCACTGGGACCTTTTGTCACACCGTTTCTCCACCCCGGCGAAGAAAAGGAAGGAGATAGCGGGTTCTGTCAAGAGACTTCTAGATTCCGAAAGGATATCAAGACGCGAGCAGGAGAGGGTACTGCGCTCTCTCCAGTTTGCTTCGGTGACAGACCCAGTGCTAAGAGCACAGCTAAAGGATGCAATCGGAGTTTGGAGAAGTTATGCATCAAACGCGCGAAGAGATCTGAGAAGACCAGCCGCTTCGGCTAAGTACTCTTCTCAGGCCTTGGTCCCAAGCCAGACATCTAAAGAAGTTGGTTCTTCTTCAGCCACCTCCCCCGTCGGTGACGATTCACTCAGACGCCTCGAAGGAGGGATGGGGAGGTCACTCTCATCGGAAAAAAGTCCAGGGGACTTGGTCCAAGCTATTCAAGACCTTTCACATAAAACTTTCTAGAAGCTAGGGCAGTGCTCCTTACCTTAAAGAAAGTCTCCCCGCGTCACTCGATCCACATAAGGTTGGTGCTGGACAGCGAGGTAGTTGTGAGATACTTGAATCGACAAGGATCAAGGTCACCACTTCTCAACCAGGTGATGTTGGCCATCTTCCGATTGGCGGAAAAGAAGAAGTGGTACCTGTCGGCAGTTCACCTTCAAGGAGTCCGCAATGTGACAGCGGACGCTCTATCCAGGTTCACACCGATAGAGTCGGAATGGTCCTTAGACGCAGGATCATTCTCCTTCATTCTGAATCAGTCCCAGAACTGCAGATAGACCTCTTTGCGACGAAAGACAACAAGAAGTTGCCCCTGTACGTGCCCCGTACGAGGACCCCTTAGCGGAAGCAGGGGACGCGATGTCCCTCGACTGGAACAGATGGTCCAAGATTTATCTGTTCCCTCCTCACAACCTTCTGTTGAGGGTCCTCAACAAACTGAGATCCTTCAAGGGGTAGCGGCAATAGTGGCCCACAAGTGGCCGAACAGCGTGTGGTTCCTCCTGGCATTGGAACTGTAGCTGAAGTTTGTACCACTACCAGATCCAGTTCTGACCCAGCGAGTCCAAAAGTCAACTGTCTGCGCTTCATTACAGAAACCCCCGGACCCTGCAGCTCATGATTTTCTCTCCCTAGCGGTGAGAAAGCGTTTCGGGATTTCGAAA
>NC_090726.1:74363287-74370787 GCF_036898095.1 Palaemon carinicauda | reverse complement strand
CCAGAATATTTCCCTGAAGGACTTTCTCTTGGATACCTGAACCAAAGCAGAGCTCACCAAGTATTTGGCTGACAAGGTTGTACGCCAGAGCAGGAGCTCACACAACAGACTGAAGAAATTTATGGTGACCTCAGGAACACACACCAAGGGCAATATTCCAGACTTGCTTCTCACTCACAGCCAAGAAGAGGCAACCACGTTGCTCATAATGCATGCTGTAAGTGTTCCGCATGAAGCAGACCTTATGGTCAGTTCTCCAGACACTAATGTCTTGCTGCTACTGGTCCACACATATCCACATTTGCCAGTTTCTACGGTCTTCCTTATAGGAAAGGGCAGGCTGAAGAGGAGCATTTCTATCTGTAACATATATAACAACTTAGGACAAAAGCGCTTCTGCACCGTTGGCTCTTCATGCTCTGACAGGCTCCGACATGTCTGGTAGATTTGCTGGCAGAAACAAAGGTTGGTGTTTCAAGGCATTCAAGTATTGTGACGATGAGATCCTGGATGCAATAGCAATCCTAGGAAATGACAACGATCTACTGTCTGATGCATGGTCTCAGCTGGAACGTTTTGTTTGCCTGCTGTATCGATCAAGAATTCACACAACAGTCAAAGAGCTTCGCTGGTTCCTCTTCTCAAATCGTGCAGCTGAAGGAGAAAACCGTCCACCAACTTCTAGCTCACCTGAATTACATATTCGGCGTGCACACTGCATAGCCATGATTTGGAGGAAAGCTGTTGAAAATCACCCACGCCTCCTCGCACCTGCTGCATTTGGTTGGACAATTGATGCAAGTTCAAGTCACTACTTTCCTGTTCGATGTTTGAATCCACCAGCTCCTGAGGCAGTACTGCACCTGATAAAGTGTGGATGCAAAAGTGGATGTGAAGGAAGGTGCAGTTGTTGCAAAAATAATATCCCATACACAGAATTCTGTGGATGTTGGGTTTTCACTTGCAACAACAAAAAAAGCCAACCAGAGATAGATGAAGAATGTGAACACGTTTGATGTCTACTGATAAAATTACAACTATATATCACGTGACTTTTTTTCATTTTTTCATTTATAAAATGACTGAACAATAACTAACGTGGTTTCACTACAGTTATATAGATTTGCTTATTGACTTGTTCATATAATGTGTACTATGTGATCAATACATTACTTTAATCAAACAGATAAGGTCTATGAACATTTATTTCTAATATCACTGTACGGACTACGATGTCGAAATAAGTAGAATCTAGTGTAAACGCTAGCCAGTTTAGACGCCATCTGAAAATTAGGCATATAAATCACAACTTTAGCCTAAATTTGATGTTTCCATTAGTTTTTTTGTGTCAGAAAACCTGAGTTTAGATACTTTGTTTGTAATTATATCGTGTGTACTAGTGAAGATATTGAATTATTGCTGAACATCTATTTTGGCCACCATCTTGGATTTGAGACCCTTAGAATGTGAATAAAAAATGGCACCCTAATCTTTCTTTAAAGTTATGATATATTCTTTCAAAATCAAATGAGTTTCTGCTTTTACCCCCCAAAATACACGAAATTACAATTGAGCCTACACTACACCCTATGACACCCAATGAGGAGACTCGGGCAACGCTTCATGACTTAATGCCACATCAGGGTAATGTTACAGTGATGGACACTTCAACTCGTCACCAAGTGATGGTTAAGGCCATATCCTTACGATGCGGTGGTAAAGCCTGGCAATTATAGGGCAATTACAACAATTGTGGCTTTAGATTACATGTATGTGATTCAGCCATTAGTTTCATCTTTATCCAGAGGATTTATAAGAAAAATTTTCTAATATTTTCATTATATCCTTGAATATCATAACAGTATTGACATTTTGTATATGAATCAGACTTGCAAGAAAATGAATGATACACATTAGTTATTATGGTACCTTGATACAATACTGAAAACGAACATAAATCTTAATGAGGCGTACATAGAATATGCCATTGGAAGTATTGGTAATTCAATCACGCTTAAGAGGATTTTTTCCACACATGGCCTAAATCCTAATTACTATTATGGAGGAAACAAGATATCACCACTTCAAATAATCTTTAAAAAAAAAAGAAAAAAAAATCTCTTGAAACTGATATAGAAAAACTACAAAAAGGTATTAAAACTTTAATAGATAATATAATTGTTACGGAAATGTCTTGTGAGCTATAACACCCTTTGGACCGACTTACCTCTTGTGAATCAAGAGGATAAATTCTTTCTCAGATCAAAGGGTTTAGGCTATACATAAGAACTCGCACATCACTTATGATTTTTTCTTTTTAACTTTTAGCCCGCTGAACGACGGTAACTCAGGGGTGATTTTCCAATTCTTCATTTGAAGGACCATGGGGGGGGGGGGGGCGCCTTATGTAATGATAATCAGTTTTTAGCTTTCATGAATCTTCTATTGTGGAATAGTTAAAATTTTATATTTTACTGGATTACTTCTCTATATGGTGTATAACAATACATTGTTAGTTTAACTTGTCCAATTATTTACAAAATTCTAACACTTAGATGACAAGAATAATAAACACAAGAACACTGTTTAAATCTGGATCAGTTATGTGGGAGTAGTTAAATTGATTTTAGGTTGAAATTTAGGCCCAGAATCAGTCTCCCTTTACAGCTTGCATAGGAGGGACATCGGAGGGAGCAAAATCCATCTGCCAAGAGATCAACTAAGAAAACCTAAGAAGCCCGCCTTGAAAGTTTGTCATTGGCCAGGAAGAACCAAGGGGTGATCAGTCCTGAAAATAGAGTGCCCTGGGTAGATACTGTCAAAAGAGGTGTGGAAAAGCAGGTGTTAAAGATGTTTAGAAATTAAAAAAAAATAAATGAAACAAAATAACCAAGGTGGGAACTTCTCTTCACAAATCTGGGATGCGCTTAACAATGGACTGCTAACTTCCCTGGGGGTTCAAGAGTCCCATGTGTCTTAACTATAGGCTTACAATAGACGATAGTTAACAATGGAGGTCAAAGGTCAACGTCTTAGGATATGAAGGGTGTGGAGCAAAGGTGTTAAGTATGGGAACGGCTAGCCTGAGTATGGTGTTTAACTTCCCTTGGGGACTCAAGTGTTGGGAGCCTTTGACAAATTGGATTTATTCCACAATAGGGTGCTTTAAAGCACAAGGGTCAACATTTAGTAATAAGTCCCTGGCGATTGCACACCTGGGTAACGTGAGGAGTAATGTTTTTGAATGCAGGTGTTAAAGCTGAGATAACAGAAATTCAATTTAAGTAACAAAAGAGTACAAGCATGTCTGAAAATAACAATGCAGGTGTGGAAGGGAAATCTTGAGTTTGACAGGGGGCGAAAGATTAATGATTGTTGTCGATGGTGGGATTGACATACGATTGGTATGAGATTTGGTTAGTCAAAAAAAGTGTAAATCAATAAATCTTGGTTAAGGGTTAAATGCTTAAATTGCTTATACTAAGAATATTAAGTTGAGTTTTAATAAATAATATTATATTTATATTACTACTAAACCTAAATGGTTTAATACATATAATTTTACATAAGATTAGTTACATACAAACTTACTATGAATAATTATTTATTTACTTTTCTCTTTCTTCGAGGTTTTGTTCAGTTTCCTCCTTTTCTCTGGAAAAATAGAAAAATGTTCGAAATCTTTGATGGATTTCGGACAATAATCATCTATTATATAATGTTGAGAATCCTTTCTTGAATACTTATCAAATGACAGATAATATCAGGTAATGGAGATTATTTTCTGATACAATTCCACTGACAGTTTTACATATACATTTGTAGATTTCAGTACCGCATTTAGCTACATCGGTGACTAAAATCTCGCGACGCCATCCCTCCTAAATCAATTTTACCACATAAAGGTGAGCTATAGTCCAGCATTCCAGTGAAATACACAACGGAAAAAGAAATAATTAAAAAGACAGAGAAAATTTAACACTTCAAGCTATAACTATCAGTTAACTAAAGTTTTTTTTTTTTTTTTTTATGTTCACTATTCCAATAACAAAGTTTAGTAGAGGAATATTTTGTTTGGAAAATTCATGGTACGATAACCGCCACTGAACTTTCAGAAGTTAATTTTAGGCTCTCCTCCTGGCCAATTTCTTTGTTTTCTTCTTTCAATCATGGTTAAGTAACATACCCTTTGACTGTCAGTGGTGGCTCAAGAAGCTGTGGTATCTGTATAGTCCTGTGCAACTCTTCTTTTATGTATGTGGCTCCAAATATACCTGTATATCTCGTAAAATATAAAGAAACATTATATCTCAGTTCCATTTATGTGCATAATTTTTTATAAAAGAATAAATCTGAGTAAAGAAAAAAAAATTATAAAGGAAGAGCGGAACTACCTTCATAACAAATATTAGATATGTCGTATAATCACAAATCTGAAAAACAGAGCAAAAATGGAAAGTCCTCTTCATAAAAAAAAAAAAAAGATATATCTAGCAAATATATCTTATTCAATGAAAAAGAGCTGATATGAAACCGATTCGTGATGAAATATTATATGAAAAAATAGTTTTTTTCCGTTTTTTTTTCTTTTTTTTCAAGATTTAGCTTCTGATAAGGTATCATAGTCTATTTAGGAGATTGCTCTTATTTGCTTTTCTCTTGCTTTCAGTAACATTTTCATATCACTCTAATTTTCATTTGATATTTAAAAAGAAAAACACTGTTTAACATAGAAACCAGAATTCTATCAGCTTATTTACTATTTTCTTTTCTTTTGTTATCTTTGATATCTAATCAATAAAATAAAGGAAAAGCAAATCTTAAATAGGTACAATTTATGAAAAATAGTTTTTTGGATGAGATATCGTTGAGAGGTGTAATGAAATATGAGATTAATTAGAGAGCTTCAATGGCGCTCAAAAGAAGGAAATAAATTCTTATTACCACTATCACTAACAGCTTCTCTAACAAATTCAATATCTTGAGTAGTTGATAAATCACAATATTATCATTATTATTATTATTATTATTATTATTATTATTATTATTATTATTATTATTATTATTACTACTACTAGCTAAGCTACAAACCTAGTTGGAAAAGCAGGATGCTATAAACCCTAGGGCTCCAACAAGGAAGAATAATCCAGTGAGGAAAGGAAATAAGGAATTAATAAATGATATTAGAAGTAATGAAAATTAAAATAAATTATTAAAGAAAATGAATTAACAGCATTAAAACAAATATTTGATATATAAACTATAAAAAGGACTTATGTAATCCTCTTCAACATAAACACATTTGCAGCTACTTCAAACCTTTGAAGTACCACTGATCTAACTACTCGATCAGGAAGATCATTCCACATCTTCGTCACAGCTGGTATAAAACTTCTAGGGTACTGTGTAGTATTGAACCTCATGATGGAGAAGGCCTGACTACTATAATTTACTGCGTACCTAGTATTACGAACAGGATGGAACTGTCCAGGAAATTCAGAATGTAAACGATGGTCAGAATTATAAAAAATCGTATACAACTTGCATAATGAACTAATGGAACAACGGTGCCAGAGATTAACATCTAGATCAGGAATAAGAAATTTAATAAACTGTAAGTTCTTGTCCAACAAATTAAGAAGAGAATCAGCAGCTGAAGACCAGACAGGAAAACAATACTCGAAACAAGGTAAAATGAAAGAATTAAAACACTTCTTCAGAATAGATTGATCACCAAAAATCTTGAAAGACTTTCTCAATAAGTTATTTTTTGTGCAATGGAAGAAGACACAGACCTAATGTGTTTCTCAAAATAAAATTTGCTGTCAAGAATCACACCCAAAACTTCAAAAGAGTAATACAAAGTTGAAGAAACATTATCAATGCTGAGATCAGGATGTTGAGTTGCCACGGTTCTTGACCTACTTACAATCATACTTTGAGTTTTGTTAGGATTCAACTTCATACCCTATAATTTGCACCATACACTAATTTTAGCTAGATCTCTATTAAGAGATTCAGCTACCCCAGATCTACATTCAGGATATGGAATTGATGCAAAGTGAGTAGCATCATCTGCATATGCAACAAGCTTGTTTTCTAGACCAAACCACATGTCATGTGAATATAGTATGAAAAGTAATGGGCCTAGAACACTATCCTGAGGAACAATAGATATCACATTCCTATACTCACTGTGGTGCCCATCAACAACAACTCTTAGCGATTTATTAATTAAAAATACAATAATGATGCTGAGAAACGACCCTCCCACTACCAACTGTTTGAGTTTGAAAACAAGTGCCTCATGATTAACACGGTCAAAAGCAGCTCTTAAATCAACGCCAATCATACGAACTTCCTAACCACAATCAAGGGATTTCTATACAGCATTGGAGATTTTAAGAAGGACAACACATGCTTCAAGGCCTTTACAAAAACCAAATTGAAAACTAGAGAACAGATGAATACCTTAGCATAGCTATTAAGACGTTTTGCCAAAGATGTTCAAAAACTTTAGATAATATGGGAACTATACAAATTTGGGGTAATCAGTTGCACCTGAGCTACCACAAACACTTACATAGAGGAGTAACATTACCAATTCTCCAACAAGTACTAAAAGCTCTTCTTGCTAACTTGCGTAAAATAACTTATTAATTTGGAGCTACGAAATCTGCAGTGTTTATAAATACCAAAGGAAAAATACCATTTGGGTCTACACTTCCCTATGCATCAAGGTCCATCAACAGAGCTTTAATTTCACGAGATCGAAAAGCTAAACTAGTTAGTTTAGCTCAGGAAAACAGGAATGAGGAAGTTCGAGTCTCTCATTACTCTGCTTACTGTCAAACATATCTGCCAATAGGGTTTCCTTTCCTTTGGACAGTGAGTGACAGAGCCATCTAGTTTAAGTAAAGGAAAAACTGTTGCATCTACACCAAAGAGTGCAGATTCTATGGTAGTCACCCACTTATGCTCTTCGATTGTACCAGAAAGAGTTTCTTTTATGGTTAAATTGTATTCTTTTACAGTTGAAGCAAAAACTCTCTGAGCAAAAGCTCTAAGGTTAGTATAGATATTCCAGGTCAAATCTGATCTGTTACACTTTCAAAGATGATAGGCCTCTTGCTTTTCCAAATAAGCACGTCTATAATCATCATTGAACCAAGGTTTGTCCTTCACTCGGTACCTTAGTACACGAGAAGAGATACGCCTATTAATTATGTTGACTAGATTCTCATTCAAAGGGACCAGAGGATCAACACTACAATACAATTTTGACCATTTCAATCCTAATAGATCAGTCAAAATCCCATTCCAGTATGCTTGAGATTTCATATAAATCTTACATAAGTAAGATACATCAGGGAAAGTCACCCAGTATTTACTACTAATGAAACAAGGTATGATCAAATGTACCAACTGGAGAACCAGCCTTACTTATTATAACGTCAGGGGACTCGGTGTACACGAGGTCCAAGCAGTTACCAGACCTGT
>NC_090726.1:74350787-74355787 GCF_036898095.1 Palaemon carinicauda | reverse complement strand
AACGGAGATGTTCAAAATCCATACAATTAAAGAAATTTAAGGATGAGGCAACTTTCTTCGGATCGTGACCTGCGGGTGTACTGTCAGGATCCGCTCTGCGAATAAAATATGTGATTTTCGCTCTGAGTTGATTCAGAGATAAATTTGAGCCTGATGTTTCTCCCCTGAATAGTTGACCACCCTTGAAGTCTGAAGTTCTATGAAGATAGACCTTTAGGCATTCTACTGGACATAGAGATGCATCTTCTTTCAGAGGGCAGATTCTCCAGGGACCCCTCCTGTTGGTGGGTAACTCATTCTTGGCGAGAAACGTCGGTTCCAGAAACAGGTTCAGTTCTCCCCCATCCAGGAACTGAACACGACCTGCCTCTCTCGAGAGGGCTACAATCTCACTAACCCTGGCCCCGGATGCGAGTGCAACATAGGAAAATAACTTTTTCTGTCAAATCCTTTAACGCACACTCTTCATTGCTCAACAGAGAAGCGAAATGAAGAACTTGTCTAAAGACCATGAAATGGGCTTTGGAGGTGCTGAAGGTCTGAGCCTAGCGCAGGCTTTCGGGACTTTATTAAAGATCTCGTTACCTAGGTCGACCTGGAAGGCATATAGAATGGGTCTTGTCAAAGCAGACTTACACGCTGAAATCGTGTTAGCTGCCAATCCTTGACCATGGAGGTGGAGAAGAAAGATAAGCAGAAGTCTGTCAAGATCTCCTGCGGATTCTTCGCCTTGACAAAAGGCCACCCATTTTCTCCAAGATGACTCATATTGCCTTCTAGTAGATTTGCACTTATATTCCTCAAGGAAGTCTATGCTGGCTTTCGAAATCCCGAAACGCTTTCTCACCGCTAGGGAGAGAAAATCATGAGCTGCAGGGTCCGGGTTTTCTGTAATGAAGCGCAGACAGTTGACTTTTGGACTCGCTGGGTCAGAACTGGATCTGGTAGCGGTACAAACTTCAGCTACAGTTCCAATGCCAGGGGGAACCACACGCTGTTCGGCCACTTGTGGGCCACTATCGCCGCTACCCCTTGAGGGATCTCAGTTTGTTGAGGACCCTCAACAGAAGGTTGTGAGGAGGGAACAGATAAATCTTGGACCATCTGTTCCAGTCGAGGGACATCACGTCCACTGCTTCCGCTAAGGGGTCCTCGTACGGGGCACGTACAGGGGCAACTTCTTGTTGTCTTTCGTCGCAAAGAGGTCTATCTGCAGTTCTGGGACTGATTCAGAATGAAGGAGAATGATCCTGCGTCTAAGGACCATTCCGACTCTATCGGTGAGAACCTGGATAGAGCGTCCGCCGTCACATTGCGGACTCCTTGAAGGTGAACTGCCGACAGGTACCACTTCTTCTTTTCCGCCAATCGGAAGATGGCCAACATCACCTGGTTGAGAGGTGGTGACCTCGATCTTTGTCGAATCAAGTATCTCACAACTACCTCGCTGTCCATCGCCAACCTTATGTGGATCGAGTGACGCGGGGAGACTTTCTTTAAGGTAAGGAGCACTGCCATAGCTTCTAGAAAGTTTTATGTGAAAGGTCTTGAATAGCTTGGACCAAGTCCCCTGGACTTTTTTCCGATGAGAGTGACCTCCCCATCCCTCCTTCGAGGCGTCTGAGTGAATCGTCACCGACGGGGGAGGTGGCTGAAGAAGAACCGACTTCTTTAGATGTCTGGCTTGGGACCAAGGCCTGAGAAGAGTACTTAGCCGCAGCGGCTGGTCTTCTCAGATCTCTTCGCGCGTTTGATGCATAACTTCTCCAAACTCCGATTGCATCCTTTAGCTGTGCTCTTAGCACTGGGTCTGTCACCGAAGCAAACTGGAGAGAGCTCAGTACCCTCTCCTGCTCGCGTCTTGATATCCTTTCGGAATCTAGAAGTCTCTTGACAGAATCCGCTATCTCCTTCCTTTTCTTCGCCGGGACGGAGAAACGGTGTGACAAAAAGTCCCAGTGGATTCCCAGCCACTGGAACTTTTGAGATGGAGTAAGTCGAAACTTTTTTCTGTTGATCTTGAAGCCTAGGTACTCTAGGAACTGGATCACTTGACTGGAAGCTTGCAAGCATTCTGTCTCGGATGCTGCCCACACCAACCAGTCGTCCAGGTAGGCTACTACCTGAATTCCCTTTAGGCGTAATTGTTTGAGAGCTACGCTCGCAAGCTTCGTAAAAATCCTTGGGGCTATGTTTAGCCCGAATGGCATGGCTCCGAAGGCGTATAGTCTTCGTTGTAGCCTGAACCCTAGGTAGGGGGAGAGTCGATAGCTGATTGGAATGTGCCAATAGGCGTCTGACAAGTCTATAGAGACGGAATATGCCCTCTTGGGCAGTAAGGTACTTATGTGTTGCAGTGTTAGCATTTTGAATTTGCAATTCACTATGAACTTGTTGAGTGGCGACAAGTCCAGAATGACTCTGAGCTTTTCCGAATCTTTCTTGGGAACACAAAACAGCCTCCCTTAGAAATTGATGGGCTTCACCCTTCAGATCACCTTTTTTCTCCAACAGTTCTTGAACGTACTCCTCCATAACGGGGGTGGAGTGTTGGAAAAACCGAAGGCACGGGGGTGGAGTGCTGTACCAGCTCCAGCCCAGTCCATTCTTGAGTAGGCTGTGGGCCCAGGGATCGAAGGTCCACCGATCCCGAAATTTCAGAAGTCTCCCTCCTACCGGTATCACCTCACTTGGACTGCCGTCCTGAGGTCTTGCCTTCCTGACCACGACCACCCTTGAATCCCCTTCCCCTTGAGGGGCGTCTAGACCAGCCTCTAGCTGCTTCTCTAGGCTTTGCTCGAAAGGAAGTAGACTGCCCTTCGAACGCTGGGGTGAATGCCGTGGACTGTGTCGACACGGCCTGGGGTACCCACTGAAAAGTGGTCGGGGTTTGTACCACGATCTGGGGCACTGGGGGCAATGGCAATTGCAGTTGCTGTTGCTGTCTAACAGGCTTGGCTGGCCGAGACGGTAGCCTAGTCCTCATAGTCTTCCTCTTTGGTTGAGGACCCTCATCCGGGGAAGACTTTCTTTTGATAGCCAGGCCCCACTTCTGGAGAAGGTTTCTATTCTCCAAGGCGGCCTTATCGACAACTTCTTTGACCAAGTCGGTAGGGAAAAGGTCTTTTCCCCAAATGTTGGAGGAGATTAGTTTCCTTGGCTCGTGCTTCACCGTAGCCGAGGTGAACACGAACTCCCTACAAGCTCTCCTTGCCTTGACGAAGCCATAAAGGTCCTTCGTCACTGTGGCCAGATGAGTCTTGGCCACCAACATGAACATTTCATGGACCTTGGGGTCACTTGCCATCGTCTCGAGAGTAGTCTGAAGAGACATTGAGGCAGCCAGTCTTTCTTTTGTCTCGAACTCTCTTCGCAAAAGAAAGTCAGACAGCTTAGGGAGGTCCTCGCCGAACTGACGTCCGGCAATATCAGCCTCCAACTTTCCAACTGAGAACGTAAGATGGACGTCCTTCCAGTCTTTGTGGTCCATAGGCAGGGCCAGCGACAAGGGTTTACACTCCTTTAGGGAGGGGCAAGGCTTGCCGGCCTCGACTGCTTTAGTACAGCCGCAAACCCTTTCTGTAAAAAGGGGAAGGCTCTAGTAGGCGAGGACACAAAGGAAGGGAGCTTCCTGTTCAATGCGGCTACCTTTGAGTTAGAGAAGCCCCTCTCTTTCATCAAGGATGAAAGTAGAGCTTGAGCCTTAGCATGGTCCATCACTATGACCTCCTTCGGCTCTGTCTCCTCCTTTGAAGCTGGTTCCTTCCTCAGCCGGACATAACAGTCCGGATATGATGCCTTGCTGGGCCAGAATTCCACCTCCTCCAGGGGAACTGAGCCCAGCTTATCCGAGATGACGATCTTTCCAGTCGTCATCGGCATGTGCTCAGCATACCTCCATGGGTTAGCATCTGAGCACAAGGGAAGGTCTTTCACATTGAGCTTTTCTGGGGCCCATGTGATTCTGCAAGGCACTGCATTCGCAGTTCCATTGCAGCCGCCTTCTCCTGATTCTCCTTCTGCATTTGTTGGATCATTCCAACAATAGAAGAGAGGGCCTGTCCCAGCTCTACTGGGAGACCGGCCGATGTTGAGGGAATAGGCTCCGGAATCTGAACCGGAGTAGCCGACACCTCGTCGACCTCTACCTCTACAACGTCTGGGGCTTGAACTTCATCCTGGGCTTCTGCCAGGAAGTCTTCCTCCAGACACTCGTCCACATCAGACATCCTATCATCTAACTGGATGTCTTGCATCGCGACCGCGACTTCAGCATCCACCTGGATCTGAACTTGGGGGATCTCCTCTTGGGGCTGGAGAATCACTGCATCAGCTGATGCCTTACGGAAAAGATACGCCCTCATCTTCTCACTTGGAAGATAAGGGCCAGAAGTGTTCTTTTGGAAGCCCCTTACCCAGGTACGAAGCTTCTTCCTAGCTATATCCCTTGATTCCGCCGTCCTAGGGGAATCAAAGGCCTCAGTAATCAGGTTAGTGCACACAGTACATACCTGAGGGTTCCAATACCGGAGATCATCCTTGGAGACAGCGCATGCTGCGTGTCTCCTACAAAACTCATGTCCGCAGAGGTTCTTGCTGCGGACGTTGCAGAAAGCACTTCCGCACTTCGGAGGGTCCTTCTGTAAAGAGAAGAAATTTCCATGAGTATCAAGTGAACAATGTATCACTGGATATGCATAGTATAGCATAACAATTCAGAAAGGAAAGACACACACTTGTGTTTCCCTCACAACCAATTGTTGCAGCCTTCCAGATAATAAAATCAAATGGTTAATCTCTTCTAGAGTAACCAATGCAAAGTTTCCAGAGAAAACAGGTGAAGCTCACACCTAAGCAATGATTTTAAAATCCTGGATAATAGACAGGAAAGAACTCACTTTCCTATCTGTAGGGCAACAGCAAAGGACTGTGCAAGAAAACACAAAATTGTTAGAACACACAGTGCTGTACCAAAACCCATACTATAGTTTTCCTCTTAC
>NC_090726.1:74338287-74345787 GCF_036898095.1 Palaemon carinicauda | reverse complement strand
ACATCCCTGGCCAGGACTCCTCTCCAGTAGCCTCACCCTGTTCCACCCTAGCCACCGTGAGAGAAGGCTTTTTCACATGGACATTTAAATCCCTGATATGTTTCACCGCTAGGCTGAGAAAAGATAGCCTACCTTAGAGTTTAGTATATCTAAGCCAGTTACCAGGAGAGGTCACACCGCACGTAGATGAACTTTTCATCTTAAAACTATACAGAATAGATACAAATATTGGTGAATTCTTATTAACTAATCGAGAATATACTGAAAAACTTTTATTGAATTAAAGAAAAAAAAAATTACGGAAAAAAATGATACAGTTTTTCCCGCTCTTGTTTCCACCTGGAATACAATGCCCTTCAAGTATTGAGAAAGTCTATAAAGGGAAAATTTTATAAACGGACCAATAGTTGATAATTTATAGTTTCCTAATAATCACGAGACACAAAATGGGTTAACACATCAAAAAAGAAAATTTTGGACTTACTGCAAATCAGTGGGTGTGGGTTTGTTCCTTTAAAATTTCATTGAACTTTTTTAATGTGTTTTAAATATCAAATAATTTCCTTTGATAAAATACATAAATCTATAGACGGTCCTAGAAATTGTTAAATATCAAAAGTTCTCTTTTTTTTTAAGAGGTTCTGTCACAGCATCGGCATTTGATTCTTTTGATTGCAATGAAGCAGCAACCAGCGCATATAATTTCCTGGTAAGGGCTGAGCAGTCCAAATCTCGGGATTTGGTTCATATTCCTGTAAAATCTATAGGCCTAAAAACCAAAATGTTACTTAATGTTATTAATGAAGTAATAATAATTTTAGAATTTTTTTTTTAAAGTAATCACTGTACTTATTATTAATAATGCAATTATGGCCACAAGACAGTTTAAAAAGTTATTCTAAAATAAAACAACGTTTAATTGAGAAATATGTCTTGCCAGATGTGAGAAAGGAGGACATCAAAGAAAATTACAACTCCAAAATTCAGGAAGGTGAATCCGTTCTTAGTTTTGCAACTTGCATTTTTCGCAATTGTGATTTGTTTGCTACCCGGAATGCCAATCTCCCAGAAGGTGATAAAAAAGCAATTGCCCGTAAACATATTCGCAGATTAGTAAACCCATATTTATGTGGTTGTTTGTTCGATGACAATCGTCCGTTAGCGGACGTATGTGAGTACGATACAAAACATTCAGACAGTGTGCCAGAATGAAAAATGACTGGGAATAACTAGTCTGACTCCGAGAAGTTGGCAGCTATGAGAGGCACTAATGAACCCCCAAAGCAGGGGAAGGGAGAATGCAGTCAGCAGGTTAGAAGAGTCTTCCGATGCCGACAGTGTGGGGGAGAGGGGCACCGACGAGTGGAGTGCCCCACCCAAGGATCCCCCGCTATTACACTTATCAGGTCCACGGTCATCTATCTCGAGAGTGGCCAGCAAAAAACACCGATGGTGGGAGGGCTGTGGCACAGCACACCTTCCCCCACCCAACATCCGAAGAAAAGGAAACATAGGAAGGGGGAGACAAGGGAATTCGATGCCCCCTCGCATGACATAACAAGCAATAGCCGAGGCAGTGCTCCCATCGACGCCAGAGTTAGAGCAGGCACTGGGATCTTCATCAGTAACCCCGACCTCATCCACGCAGCACAAGGGAGCAGCGGCATTAGAGCCAAAGTCATTGGACCATGCCCCATATATCCTAATGGCTGGCTAGGAATGGTAGCAGTTAGAATTGACCTGCCAGATAAATCCATTTGAGCGCTGATCGACATAGGAGCCAGCGTTTCAATGATTGAAAAACATTTCTCCTCAAACTCACTACAGTTAGCGGCAGCCATCGTCCTCGACACGCCAGGAGAAAATAAACTTCGCATAAACCATACAATGATTGTCAACTTTAAGGTGGGATCTGTGAAGTTTACACATGATATTTTTGTCTTGTTCACCTTGGGAATTACAGAAATCGAGGCTATTGTAGAAATAAATTTCATTTCATGAAATCAAATATAAATTTTTTGGGGAAAAGATACAATAACAGCAAAAGTTGGAGGGTGTATTTTGTTGATAGAAAGTCATTAGAGAGTAAGTGCTTGTGTAGGCCTGGAGAGACATTTAAGTAAGGTAACAGCTGTAGTGAGAAAGAAGAAGTGTTGTCTTCACAGACACTTACGAGCATATCAGTGACCCCGTGTCCCCCTCTTCCAGTGAGGAACCAAGGTCGTTGTTAAACCCCATGACAATTGGGCCCATATGATTTTAAAGGGCTTATTGGAAATAAAAGAGTTATGTTAGGATGTGATTCTGTGTGTAAATTAGAGTTTTGTGAAATTTCTATTAATGGGATGTTAAGAGCCAGAATTCCAGCCTGCACATATGAAGGCACTCAGAATTTGACTATGCAATCGCAAAAACTATGTCTGTCAGAATATCAGCCTGTAGTTAGTGACATTGTCAATAATTATTCCTATGTAAATGCAATTGCAGATAAACCCCGCTGGAGGATAGATCAATTTCCCTTTAGCATTGAAACTGGGCAGGCTGAGCCACTTAGGTCAAGGCCTTATATGGTACTTATACATTTCTAGGGAGAGATAGAAAGGGAAATTAATAAATTAAGGGAACAAGGGATAATCGAGGAGAGCGAATCCCCCTGTGCTTCTCCAATTGTAGCTGGTATGAAAAAGGATGGCTTGGTAAAATTGTGTGTTGATTATTGGAAATTGAATGCAGTCACTAAAGATAATGCATTTCCATCGGCCTCGATCGAAAAATTACTTGTGAAGATACGGGATAGTAAATATTTTACAAATGTTGATTTAAAATCTGGATACTATCAAATACCCATTCAGGAAGACAGTAAATGTAAAACGGCATTTATGGCTATGGATCAACTATTTCAATTTATTTTTCTTCCTTTCGGTGTTCAAAATGCTCCAAGTCATATCTTTAGAGTAAAGATGTCGGTTTTGACTCCCCTAATTGACCAAATGTTCTATTTTATTTAGACGATATTATAATTACAGGGAAAACGGCCGAAGAACATAATGATAATATTCGTAAAGTTTTAGAAGCATTGCAACGTAATGGTATGGAAATAAATTTGTCAAAGTGCAAATTTTTCTGTAAATAGGTGGATTTTTTAGGTCATATAACCCCAGAAGATATCCAACCCTACCCCAGTAAAGTAGAAGCTTTTAGAGAAATCCCCAGGTCATTGACCCCAAGGGAAGTAGCTGGGTTCCTTGGGCTCACTGGGTATTACTGTATATTCATAAGAGGTTTTGGAGAGAGAGTGAGAACCTTAGACACTTTAAAGAAACAAAATTAATAAATTGAGGAATGGAAGAATAAAGGGCCTCTAACCATTATAAAGCTGCAGTAACTAGCAATGAATTACTTTCATATCCTAGGTTTGATCACCCGTTTTTAGTGACAACAGATGCAAGTAGGCTAGCTATTGGTGGCGTATTTTCTCAGTGAGAGGATAAAAGCAGAGAGCGACCTATTCGTTTTGCTTCCCGGGCATTGAAAGGGGCAGAAAAGAATTATAGTACATTCAATCGAGAGTCTTTGGCTATTCTTTGCGTTCTAGAGAGGCATCGGTTCTTTTTATTAGGTCATTCGATTGGGTTGTAAGTGATCATCGCCCCTTACGTGATTTGTATTAGAAAAAGGATTTTACCTCTCGACAAGCAAGATGGATTGAGAGATTGTTAGAATCTAATATAAAGGGTTTTAACCACATAGAAGGTAAAGCTAACATAGTAACTGATGCTCTCTCTAGAGGTGCAGTAATAGGTGTAACAACTAGAGCACAAAAAAGGAATGAAGAACGTAACCAAAATATTGAAGACCTCCATCAAAATAGAGAAAATAGAGAACAGGATGTGATTTTTCCCGACGACCATTCAGAACACCGGAGCGGAGAGAAAGGAGAGAGAGAGGGGGAGAGAGTTGCAGATATTAGGGAGAGAGAGAGAGAGAGAGAGAGAGAGAGAGAGAGAGAGAGAGAGAGAGAGATAGAGAGAGAGAGAGAGAGAGAGAGAGAGATATGAACGGTGAAAGTGAATATATGTGGGCCGCCGAGGACATGATCAGGGTTGATCAGAATAAATGCCCTGATGATGTAGGTTTGATTTACTTGGGAGGGTGTGACATAAAAGAAGTCCTAGAGGGACACAAACAGAGGAGAGGAAGAGAAGAGTGCGAGCAGTGATTTCAGGGGAATCGAAGAGCTATCTGTCATTTCTGAATGTGCCTCGTGAGAATGTTTTTTTTATAGAAAATGATATCTCATATTGAGCTTACGAGAAGAGAGAAGGGGAATTTTGCGCACGGGTAGTTCTTCCTCCCTCTCTAATTAATCGAGCCATCAACATTGTACATGCAAGTCCGTGTGTAGGGCATTTAGGGATTGATAGAACATTAAGGAGAGCAGATGAATCCTTCTTTTGGTTAGGAATGAAAAAAATTTATAGATAATTATATAAAAGGTTGTCATGCTTAAAGCTGTTTCAAAGAACATAAAAACACTGTACCAGAGGCCATATAGTGGACTGTGATTCCTATTAAATTTTACAGAGTGTATATAAATGTGGTAGGACCATATCCTACTGGTTTAACACAACATAAGTATATATGTGTATTTGTGGATGCATTTACTTGGTACACTCATACTTACACAATGTTGGATAAATCAGCAAATTCATTAGCCCAAGTACTGGACTCTTTCATTACTTGGTTTGGTTGCCCGAAAATTTTGATAAGTGATAATGGTCTCGAGTTTATAGATATGGTGGTGAAATCAGTTATGGACTTGATGAAAATTAAACACTTTTCAGTAACCGCATATATGCCTTCAGCAAATGGCTTAGTGGAAATGCACTAGATAGCAGCGACATTAGAGCCAAAGTCATTGGACCATGCCCCATATATCCTAATGGCTGGCTAGGAATGGTAGCAGTTAGAATTGGCCTGCCAGATAAATCCATTTGAGCGCTGATCGACATAGGAGCCAGCGTTTCAATGATTGAAAAAACAATTCTCCTCAAACTCACTACAGTTAGCGGCAGCCATCGTCCTCGACACGCCAGGAGAAAATAAACTTTGCATAAACCATACAATGATTGTCAACTTTAAGGTGGGATCTGTGAAGTTTACACATGATATTTTTGTCTTGTTCACCTTGGGAATTACAGAAATCGAGGCTATTGTAGAAATAGATTTCATTTCATGTAATCAAATATACATTTTTGGGGGAAAAGATACAATAACAGCAAAAGTTGGAAAGTGTATTTTGCTGATAGAAAGTCATTAGAGAGTAAGTTCTTGTGTAGGCCCGGAGAGACATTTAAGTAAGGTAACAGCTGTAGGTGAGAGAGGAGACGTGTTGTCTTCACAGACACTTACGAGCATATCAGTGACCCCGTGTCCCCCTCTTCCAGTGAGGAACCAAGGTCGTTGTTAAACCCCATGAAAATTGGGCCCATATGATTTTAAAGGGCTTATTGGAAATAAAAGAGTTATGTTAGGATGTGATTCTGTGTGTAAATTAGAGTTTTGTGAAATTTCTATTAATGGGATGTTAAGAGCCACAATTCCAGCCTGCACATATGAAGGCACTCAGAATTTGATTATGCAATCGCGAAAACTATGTTTGTCAAAATATCAGCCTGTAGTTAGTGACATTGTCAATAATTACTCCTATGTAAATGCAATTGTAGATAAACCCCGCTGGAGGATTGATCAATTTCCCTTTAGCATTGAAACTGGGCAGGCTGAGCCACTTAGGTCAAGGCCTTATATGGTACTTATTCATTTCCAGGGAGAGATAGAAAGGGAAATTAATAAATTAAGGGAACAAGGGATAATCGAGGAGAGCGAATCCCCCTGGGCTTCTCCAATTGTAGCTGGTATGAAAAAGGATGGCTTGGTAAAATTGTGTGTTGATTATTGGAAATTGAATGCAGTCACTAAAGATAATGCATTTCCATTGGCCTCGATCGAAAAATTACTTGTGAAGATACGGGATAGTAAATATTTTACAAATGTTGATTTAAAATCTGGATACTATCAAATACCCATTCAGGAAGACAGTAAATGTAAAACGGCATTTATAGCTAAGGATCAACTATTTCAATTTATTTTTCTTCCTTTCGGTGTTCAAAATGCTCCAAGTCATATCTCTAGAGTAAAGATGGCGGTTTTGACTCCCCTAATTGACCAAATGTTCTATTTTATTTAGACGATATTATAATTACAGGGAAAACGGCCGAAGAACATAATGATAATATTCGTAAAGTTTTAGAAGCATTGCGACGTAATGGTATGAAAATAAATTTGTCAAAGTGCAAATTTTTCTGTAAATAGGTCGATTTTTTAGGTCATATAACCCCAGAAGGTATCCAACCCTACCCCAGTAAAGTAGAAGCTTTTAGAGATTTCCCCAGGTCATTGACCCCAAAGGAAGTAGCTGGGTTCCTTGGGCTCACTGGGTATTACTGTATATTCATAAGAGGTTTTGGAGAGAGAGTGAGAACCTTAGACACTTTGAAGAAACAAAAAGTAATAAATTGAGGAATGGAAGAATAAAGAGCCTTTAACCATTTGAAAGCTGCAGTAACTAGCGATGAATTACTTTCATATCCTAGGTTTGATCACCCGTTTTTAGTGACAACAGATGCAAGTAGGCTAGCTATTGGTGGCGTATTTTCTCAGTGAGAGGATAAAGGCAGAGAGCGACCTATTCGTTTTGCTTCCCGGGCATTGAAAGGGGCAGAAAAGAATTATAGTACATTCAATCGAGAGGCTTTGGCTATTCTTTGCGTTCTAGAGAGGCATCGGTTCTTTTTATTAGGTCATTCGATTGGGTTGTAAAGTGATCATCGCCCCTTATGTGATTTGTATTAGAAAAAGGATTTGACCTCTCGACAAGCAAGATGGATTGAGAGATTGTTAGAATCTAATATAAAGGGTTTTAACCACATAGAAGGTAAAGCTAACAAGGTAGCTGATGCTCTCTCTAGAGGTGCAGTAATAGGGTTAATAACTAGAGCACAAAAAAGGAACGAAGAACGTAACCAAAATATTGAAGACCTCCATCAAAATAGAGAAAATAGAGAACAGGATGTGATTTTTCCCGACGACCATTCAGAACACCGGAGCGGAGAGAAAGGAGAGAGAGAGGGGGAGAGAGTTGCAGATATTAGGGAGAGAGAGAGAGAGAGAGAGAGAGAGAGATATGAACGGTGAAAGTGAATATATGTGGGCCGCCGAGGACATGATCAGGGTTGATCAGAATAAACGCCCTGATGATGTAGGTTTGATTTACTTGGGAGGGTGGGACATAAAAGAAGTCCTAGAGGGACACAAAAAGAGGAGAGGAAGAGAAGAGTGCGAGCAGTGATTTCAGGGGACTCGGAGAGCTATCTGTCATTTCTGAATGTGCCTCGTGAGAATGTTTTTTTTTTATAGAAAATGATATCTTATATTGAGCTT
>NC_090726.1:74308287-74318287 GCF_036898095.1 Palaemon carinicauda | reverse complement strand
ACATCTATGTATGCTGTAAGGGATTTTTAATCAATTATTACAGAAGAGAAAATATGATTAATTATATATTTTTTCCTTTTTTGTGGAATTCGGATTAATGATTGAAATATATAGTTTTACCTTTTTGTTCCTGATATCATACTGCATCTATTCTATCAATATCATAAAACCAATATTTATTTTTTTTTCATAATATCAGGTAGTATACCAGTGTTCTTTCCTATAGGATTGTATAATTATATATTCAAATCGAGGAATATCATAATAGTTTAAGGATCTTAAATATAAAAACATTCATGAATTCGTAAGGGTGCATTAAGCACCTTTTCTGTCTAAATAAACGGTAGATATTTCTAAAATAAAACTTTGCTTATATTTCAGAAATGTAACATAACTACGGTATCAAAGATAATCGCATTTAGAGACTATAGCAATGATCGTCACTAATTTCAATTGTTATGATATACAAAAGTGATTTAATATAGGTCCCGGATAGTGGATATTCTTATCTTCTTGAATATGTAACCTTTATTCAGTGCTATGCATATAAATGTGAAACGGAACTTCAGGTCCGTCAGGAGAAATCTAAAAATGTATAACTAAGAGCACTAAATACGTGAGGGCATAAAAAAAACTTAAGCTTCCTGCGACAAATACTAACACCTGTGCCAAAAATCAATAAAGTAACACGTGAACCAATCAAATAATGAATAAAGCTGCATATATTCAGGTATATGTGTAATAAAGAATGACATTTATAAAATGTTACTTATTTCAATTTCCTTCCACCTATGTTTTTTTTTTACTTATTTTTTTTTCTGGAATGCTTTCACAAACTCTGGTTCCCTTTCTAAGGCCACAGTAGGGAAGCCTTAAGGATCCTCTTAAATCCGATAAGGAGATCGTTTATCCCATCGAGTCAGCTGCGGAAACTCCTCTTCTTCCATTATATCTTTTTTTCTCAGACCAGATTTATTCCTCGATTCTGTTGCGTTAATGGTATAGGGGATGTCTAGTTGGTAGTCTGGGGTGTGGATTTTTGTTAGCATAACCTATATAATGGATGTTACTGCTGTTATATTTAATTATTAGCATTTGTTTTCCATTCTGTTTTACTAGTCTACCCGACACGTGCCCATCCCTCTTTCCTAACTAAAACCTCTCTTACCGTAGTAGGATTACTCCCTCTTTCACTAACAGAATGTTTAAGGTATTCATTTTATAATGTACTTTATTATTTGCTGATGAGTATTTTTATGAATATCAGAGATCATAATTCCCATATACTTGAATAATTCTACCTAATTAATCCTTTCCCCTTCCAATAATATTTCATCTTCCATTGCACACTCCGTTCTCATCATCTCTGTCTTTCTTCTATTTATCTTAAGCCCAACTTCATGTGATATTTCATGCATTCTGGTAAGCAATCATTGCAAATCCTGTGCTGATCTTCTAATAAAGACAGGATCATCAGCATAGCCTAGGTCTGCCAATTTCCTAGTAACACTCAAGTCCAATCATTCTCCACCATCTCTGACTATTCTACGCGTTACAAAATCCATGAGGAGGATAAACAAAGTAGGTGAAAACACATTCCCTTGCAGTAATCCGTTGATCACTAGAAATTCTTTATACTGGACTACACTAACATTAACGATGCACTTGCTATGCTCATGAACAAACTTGTTCAAATTCACATATTGCAGAGAGATTCCATAATAACAGAGGAATCTACACGAAATTGGCCGGTGTATTTTATCAAGGGCTAAGTTAGAATTAATAATGTCCCACTAAGGTTATTGAAGATTTTTGCATTATTTCCTGGACCAAATTGACTTACCACTGCTACACCTCTTCCAGTCATCTGGCTAATGAAATGGAACTCTTTCGCCTATCACTGAAAATATTCAACAATGCAAGAAATACCACTACACCAGCTCAACATCTCTTACTTAAGGCAACCTTTGTTTATTCATATTCAAGTGGTCCGTTGCCTTGAGTTGCTTTCTCATCAGCTGTTGTAACATTTACTTTCATCCAGGAACAGTATCACTTATATTGCATCCTCCTTACTGCGCCCATGAAAACACGATCGAATAGGAGCAATTATTGAAATTTTCACAGTTTTACTCTTTTGCTGCTTAGTAATACACAGTATAATGATCGAAACCATATATGCAGGTGTTTCATTATACATTAAATGCAGGATCGATAAAGAGACATAATGTCTTCAGTTTACTAACATGTACTTGAAAAAAAAAAATGTCTCTCAACCGTTCCGAAACTAAACGCATTAGTGATATTCATGATGATTTCATGTCCTTTTAATGCTAATAGCATGACACTAATAGCTTCTCTTCATTGGGCCACGATGTGTTTGCTTCTTTAGATTGCAGCAATTTCTAGTTGTAATATTACCTTTGTACAATCACAATCGGAACAATCAATAACAAAGGTGATTTTGGCTTCTAATACCGTTATATATATATATATATATATATATATATATATATATATATATATATATATATATATATATATATATATATATATATATATATATTTATATATATATATAATATAATATATATATATATACAAATATATATATATATATATATATATATGCAGTACATATATATATATATATATATATATATATATATATATATATATATATATATATATATATATATATATATGATCAGTTTGGTATGGTATATAAACGATATAGTTACGTGTAAAACTGGACCTAGGGCAAGCTATTTACTGTTCCTGTTACTATTATTTTTACTTGCTAAGCTAAAAACCTAGTTGGAAAAGCAGGATGCTATAAGCCCAAGGGCCCCAACAAGGAGAATAGCCCAGTGAGCAAAGGAAACGAGGACAAATAAAATACTCTAAGAACAGGAACAACATTAGAATAAATATTTCCTATATAAACTATAACAATTTAAACAAAACAAAAGGAAGAAAAATTAAATAGAATAGTGTGCCCGAGTGTACCCTCTAACCCAAGACAGTGGAAGACCCATGGTTCAGAGGCTATGGATTACCCAAGAATAGAGAACGATGGTTTGATTTTGAAGTATCCTTCTGGAAGAGCTGGTTACCATAGCTAAAGAGTCTCTTCTACCCTCGTCAAGAGAAAAGTAGCCACTGAAAAATTACAGTGCAGTAGTTAACCCCTTGGGTGAACAGGAAGGGTTTGGTAGTCTCAGTGTGGTCAGGTGTATGAGGACACAAGATAATCTGTAAAGAATATGCCAGACTATTTGGTGTATATGTAGGCAAAGGGAAAGCGAACCGTAACCAGATAAAAGGGTCCAATATAGTACTGTTGGCCAGCCAAAGGACCCAATAACTCTCTAGCAGAAGTATCTGAACAGGCAGCTGGTGTCCTGGCCAACCTACTATTTACAAATTACTCAACAATTTCGCTTTGTTGATTTATTTATATATATATATATATATATATATATATATATATATATATATATATATATATATATATATATATATATATATATATATATATATTCAAATAAGCCATATATATATTTGATACATTAATGTCTGGATTCTCTTAACGACCTCGGGATCAGAGCCCCAGGCGAAATCACACAAAGACACTGTCTATACAAGCTTGCCGACCAGGGTTCGATTCCCGGCCGGAGCCAAGCTCTTGTCTTTGTGTGATTTCGCCTGGGGCTCTGATCCCGAGGTCGTTAAGAGAATCCAGACATTAATGTATCAAAAATATATATGGCTTATTTGAATATGAAAAACACGTAAAAATGTACAAAATTTATCATATATATATATATATATATATATATATATATATATATATATATATGTGTAAATATATATAGATATATATATATAAATATATATATATATATATATATATATATATATATATATATATATATATATATATATATATATATATATATATATATATATATATATATATATATATATATATATATATATATATATATATATATAGATATATATATATATATATAATAGGTTTTGCTTCCAATACGATGTGGTTGAGGATTGCAGTTGCAATTGTTCTGATTTCATGTAGTAAATAGAAACTACACAGGAAAGCAGGCTAGGAGAAAATGCAAGCTTGATTGAACGATAACGGAAAATCTAAACCAGTATGATTAAAGAAGAAAGTTATGTCATGTACGATTGACGAATAGGAATCAATGTTTGAGTTA
The DNA here is from genome assembly GCF_036898095.1 of Palaemon carinicauda. Taxonomy (NCBI): domain Eukaryota; kingdom Metazoa; phylum Arthropoda; class Malacostraca; order Decapoda; family Palaemonidae; genus Palaemon; species Palaemon carinicauda. The sequence continues at coordinate 74,314,046 of NC_090726.1, read as the reverse complement.
AGCGTAATGAAGAGAATTAACGCAAAAAAAAAAAAAAAAAAAAAAAAGAAAAAAAGGATAGGCAGTAGGATGTTTACAATACATTGGTTAGGGACTTTATCTTTATAGGGAAAGAATGGCCCAGTGAGGAATGGGAAAACAAGGAAAGTAATGATCATCGAAATAGAATATTTTGAAAACAGTAACACCATTAAATTTAGATATTTCATATAAAAGCTATGAATACTAAATAAAAAAAAAACAAGCGGAAGAGAAAAAATTCCAAATAATCCGCTAAAGTGTATCTTCCAGCAGACAAGAGAGCAATGGTTTGATTTTGGAGTGTCCTTCTCCTAGAAAAGCCGCTTACCAGGGCTAAATTATCTCTTCTAGATTCACCAAGAATAAAAGTAGACACTGAACTTTTACAGTGCAGTAGGTAATCCCTTGAATGAAAAATTAGTCTTAACGATAGAGAGGGGTCCAATATAATACTCTCTGGCTAGTCATAAGAAAAAATAACTCTCTACCGGTAGTACCTCAACAGGTAACTGGTTTCCTGGCCAACCAAACACTTTGGAAGAAGACTTAAAAAATCTTTCGTTATAAGATATTGGTGAAGATGTGTTGCGAGGGAACAGATTTGATAAAAGGGAACCCCAAGTGAGCTTGCAACATTGAGAAAAATGGGAACAACAAAGTTCAAAAGATTATTGTATCCAATATGGGATTTCATCAAGCACTACCTTAACACTCTGTAAGCTCCTCTTTCACCACAGCCATAATTGAAACATTGGCTCGTTCACTGTTTTATGTATAATTTTAATAAAAATCTGTGAACTAAGATAATTAGAAAATGCCTAGGCATTCCACGTATAATAAAAATATAGAAATAGGGTAAAATCTTATATATATGAATTACAAACAGTCATTATCATCCCTATAGATAGTCTATTTTTTATAGCGGTGCATATTTGCACCCACTCACAGGGGTGCCCTTTTAGCTCGGAAAGGTTCCTGATACCTGATTGGTCGGAAGTATTTTTGTCCTAACGCCTTCATTGTTCTCGAATAATTACTAAGTAATGTGAATCGAAACTTATTTATTAACCTATATTTCTCCATCAAATATATCTTTTGCCAATAAACTATGTGAAAGAATAAATATATTATAAAGAATCATCTTGGTAAGTCTAAATTTAATAACACAATCCGCCGAAGTCAACGACAGCAGCTTGTTTTCGGATGCACACTTTGTAATTTTGTAATTTTTCACATATTTTAACGCAAATTGGGACAAATTACACTCAGTATAAGTTAAACATGTTATTTTAAACTTTCTTTGAATACCAGAATTTACCAAAATCATGGAATTAATAAAACCCGATATTTGTGAAAACTTATGGGGAGGTAAAAGAACAGCCTGTAGCGGCCTGGCGGGAAGACGATCCCTTCTGATTTGTAGACGCAGTTTTTTTTTTTCTTTCGTAATATAGTTCGGCCTATTCCTTTCAGTTTAAATAGTCTTGCATTATCTCTCATCATATTATTTTGCTTATTATTTTCCCACATTCTTGTTCCTCACCTAATAGCCTATCTATCGATTTTCCCGATATCACTTCTTTCATAAATGGGATATCCGCACTACGATTCCTTATTTCTTATCCTCTGTCGAAAGTGATGGCTTGAAGGGAAGCGCGTGCTAGTCTCATTAAAATAGTGTAGAGGCGGGAATAAAGAAAAAATACTATGCTTAATTTCAGGTTTACAGAATAGGCTATAGTTTCTACACAGCATAAAATTTATGTTGTTATTATTATTAAAAGCTTACTGACGTAAGGTACAAAACATAAAGCCCCTTATATCTGGTTTCTTATGGCCAACCTGGCCTACGGCGGCGTAAGTAAATTCTGCCTTACGGCTAGAGCTATTACACGTATTTGAACGGCCGGAGGCAAGTGGGTCATTGTGGCACTTTTTGTGGTGGAGGAGTGACATGTCTTATCTCGACGACATTCTCGTTCCTATTGCTCTAGCGTGCTACTTGAAGGTGAAAACAAGGAAAAGGAAGATTTGGTTCAAACAATGGCTGCATAAGCGACAAAAATACTCTCATGTTAACATAATGAAGGAACTTCCACTAGAAAAAGATGACTGGTTTAACTACATGCGAATGGATCACGATACATATTTGGAACTCTTAAGTCAGGTATCACCTTTAATAGAAAAAAAAAAGGACACTTGCATGAGAGAAGCAAATAGTCAACATGAGCGTCCTTCAGCCCAGATTATCATAAATTTCTGGATATCTTCTGAAATATGCAACTATTGTCAGAATCTAAGAAATCAAGGCAGAATCTTCTGAAATGTGTAATGATTTGTCAGTTATTTCCCAAAATTATATAAATATATACAGACATCTGGGAAAAAAATATAAATCATAAACTTCTAAACATTTCTACGGAAATGGAATGAAGAGAGAGAGAGAGAGAGAGAGAGAGAGAGAGAGAGAGAGAGAGAGAGAGAGAGAGAGAGAGAGAGATAGATTTTGCCTGTTGCAAATCCCAACACGTTTTAGACGTCACATGGTCATGGAACACAGAGAGAGATTATGTTCTAAACAGTTTCAAGCATGTAGGCAACACGTATGTTTTCCATATAGATTTCAGTGGCACAATATCGATCCGACTGTTCGAAAGGTACCCATACTGACAGTGACTTTCGCCATGTTCACTCTGATTAGAACTTTAGTGTTATAAGTTTGTTGTCTTGTCGCCTGATTAACTATATTACGGTAAGATTCTGTCATTCTACTGAGATTTCATACATAAGTACACTTGATTAAATCTGTTATTCACCATTTAGACGAGATATTGAATTATTTGTTGAAATCAGTCCAAAGAAACAACTGTGTGTGTAGGCCTAGGCATAGCCCATTTTTTTTGTTTTAGAGAATACCACGGTTTCAGAATATATATATATATATATATATATATATATATATATATATATATATATATATATATATATATATATATATATATATATATATATATATATATATATATATTAAGCCAATATTATTGAAGTTACGTTTATTTTTTGTATTCAGTCAAATAAATTACAATTCATTTAATATGTCAAAGGAAATTGCCAATAATTTACATATTTTAGTTTGTAGTATGTTATTAATATCGTAGTTTTTTTCTATTTTCATGAAAATTCTAATTTGATGCATAGGCCTAAGTATTATCGAATTTTCCTTAAAATTCATTTAAGAAAAGAAATAAAGTTAATCACTCTTAATGTACAATTGATTTTTTTCTTATTTCCTTTGGTATAATCAATTCATGATAAAAAGAATTGTCAGAAATTTTTTGGTAATTTCCAGAAATTTTATTGCAAATTCCTCAGAAATTATTCAGTGACCATCTGGCAACACTGCTTCAACCACTCAGACTGATGTCATACCATATGGTGAGCAATTACACGCTACGTCCTCAGTCCTGACGTACTAAGACCGTACGGCCCACTTTAGTACTGGCGAAAGTTCATCCGGCCGGCCGTGGATGAGCTTTCATATGGCCGATTTGCTATCACACACTCCGGTTTGAACATATGCTAGCATCGCGACCGACGGCGCCGTAGGAAACCGGATAAGTGTAATAGGGGCTTAAGGAATCGTAGTGCGGATATCACATAGGCCTATATGAAAGAAGGGATAGCGGGGAAAATAGATATTATGTGAGGAACAGGAATGTGGGAAAATACTAAGCAAAATAATACGAAGAGAGACAATGCAAGACTATTTAAACTGAAAAGAATAGGCCGAACTATATTACGAAAGAAAAAAAAAACTGCGTCTACAAGTCAGAAGGGATCGTTTTCCCGCCAGGCCGCTACAGGCTGTTCTTTTACCTCCCCATAAGTTTTCACAAATATCGGGTTTTATTAATTCCATGATTTTGGTAAATTCTGGTATTCAAAGAAAGTTTATAATAACATGTTTAACTTATGCTGAATGTAATTTATCCCAATTTGCGTTAAAATATGTGAAAAATTACAAAATTACAAAGTGTGCATCCGAAAACAAGCTGCTGTCATTGACTTCGGCGGATTGTGTTATTAAATTTAGACTTACCAAGACGATTCTTTATAATATATTCATTCTTTCACATTGTTTATTGACAAAAGATATATCTGATGGAGAAATATAGGTCAATAAATAAGTTTCGATTCACATTACTTGGTAATTATTCGAGAACAATGAAGGTGTTCGGACAGAAATACTTCCGACCAATCAGGTATCAGGAACCTTTCCGAGCTAAAAGGGCACCCCAGTGAGTGGGTGCAAATATGCACCGCTATAAAAAATAGACTATAGTCCCCATCGTTTACCAGATTATGTAAGACATAATTAGCAAAGTTCTATTGTACACATTTCTCATATATATATATATATATATATATATATATATATATATATATATATATATAATATGTGGGTGTGTTCATATAAACTCGCACGGATACATACACACACACACACACACACACACACACACATATATATATATATATATATATATATATATATATATATATATATATAGTATATATATATATATATATATATATATATATATATATATATATATATATATATATATATATATATATATATATATATATAAATGTGGGTGCGTTCATATAAACCCACAAACATACATACACACAGATACACACACACACACACACACACACATATATATATATATATATATATATATATATATATATAATATATATACATACATATATATATATATATGTATACATATATATATATATATATATATATATATATATATATAATATATACATATATATATATATATATATATATATATATATATATATATATATAGATAGATATATATATATATATATATATATATATATATATATATATATATATATATATATATATATATCTATATAGATAGATATATATATGTATATATATATATATATATATATATATATATGTGTGTGTGTGTGTGTGTGTATGTGTGTGCATATATATATATATATATATATATATATATATATATATATATATATATATATATATATATGAAATAAAAGTTTTGGCCAGGCATTACAACTTTTATTTGTGTTCGACCTACCGGAATCCAGACATGGATGATTCTATCTTCGATTATCTTCTTACCATTATGGCTAAGATACAAGAAAATAATAAAAGGCTTCTTTCGTCTTTGTTGGTGATTTTAATGATCACTATAGGGAGTGGTTAAGTTCTATCTCTCCTACCGATCGCCATGGCTTAAGAGCTTTAGACTTTGCCTCTGAATCAGGCTGTGAGCAAATTATAAATGAAGCTACTCACAGGTCTGGTAATTACTTGGACTTCGTATACACTGACTCCCCTTGCGTTATAACTAGTAATGTTGGTTCTCCAGTCGCAGCATCTGATCATGCCTTGATTTCATTAGTATTGAAGACTGAGCAGCATGTCCGTGATATATCATACTCTTGTAAAATTTATATGAAATCCCAAGCAGACTGGAATGGGATTTCCCATGATCTTTTGTGCTTGAATTGGTCACATTTATATAGTAGTGTAGATCCTGTTGTCCCTTTGAATGAGAATCTAGTTAACATAATTGATAGGCGTATCCCTTCTCGTGTGCTAAGGTACCAAGTGGAGGACAAACCGTGGTTCAATGATGATTGTAGACGTGCTTATTGGGAGAAGC
>NC_090726.1:74300787-74303287 GCF_036898095.1 Palaemon carinicauda | reverse complement strand
CAAAAGTGATGTACAGCCAAATACACTGCCAGCAATTCCTGGTCGAAGGTAGAGTAGCCCGATTTCACCTTGGACAGTTTTCTACAGAAGAAGGCCAATGGGCAGAAAAAGCTAATAACTCTCTGGTTAAGTACTGGCATCTATAGAGGGTAGAAGAGGTTGATAGGTCATTCTTTGTGTTACTGAAGGCTTTTTCTTGAAGGGTACTCCACTTCAGGTCTTTTGGTTTGCCCTTAAGGAAGGTGTAGTTGGGGAAAGATTTGCAGTGATGACTGAAAAGAAATGGTGATAATAGTTTATCCTTGTCAAGAATTCTTGTAGTGCTTCAAAAGTCAAGGGCATGGAAAAGTTCTGAACAGTTGTAAGTTTCTATAGGATAAAGTGGACACCTTCTGGAGTGATGCGATGCCCAAAGAACGATACGTCGTCGGCACTAAAGGTGCACTTGTCATACCGGACTGGGAGGGCGTTCTTTTGCAGGTGGTGGAGAATGATGCACTAGTGACAGAGGTGCTCCTCTTTGGAGGAAGAGAACACAAGTATGTTATCCATGTTACACACACATAAATGGAGGTCCCCTAAGATGGCTTCCATATCACGTTGAAAGGTTGCCCCAACATTACAAAGGTCAAAACAGGAGATATTATATGTGTAAGGCCAAAACGAGATGGTGATGGCAATTTTAGGGAAGTCTTCTGTGTGCTTGGGCACCTGATTATACCCCTTCAAGAGGTTAACAGTATTGAATACCCTCGCTTTTTGCATGTAGGAGGTAATGTGTATGATGTTGGGGAGAAGGTAGTGATTCTGTTCAGTCTGCATGTTCAGTTGCTTGTAATCTCCTCACGGACGCAGAAAACCATCTTTCTTCAGGACTATGTGTATGAGTGATGACTATCGGCTCAAGGCCTTTTGGCATATGGCCATTTTTTTCCATTTCAGTGAACGAATGTTTAGCGGGTGCCAAATGATCTGGTGCATTATGCCTAAATCTGGTGAACACTGGGTACCTCGTTGTCTTGATATGGTAATGAATACCATATTTGAGGAGAACTATGTGTGTTTGACGAAGTTCAGGATGGAAAATTTCCGGATACGTGAGGAGGTCGGCATAGGCATTCATGGGTGCGCTGATGTGGAGAGTTAGATCGAAGGGAGCCGGTTGGAAAGATGTTGATAAGTAAGATTCATTGTTGACTAGCCCCGGTGAGCAACATCAACCAGGAGCTGATAATGTGTGAATGAATTCGCACGGAAGATTGGCAATCGGACCTCAGCGATAAGAAACTTTCAGTGATATTTGATGCTTCCAAACGATAATGTGAGGTTCTCGTAATCATGGGTGGGGATCGCTGATTTGTTGGCAGCTACAAGGTGGACATCGGTTGATTTAGACAGACTACGTTGTGTCCTGGCGAGTGGCCTTGGAGCAAGAGAACAGTAAGCATCCGTGTCTACCAAAAAATGCATGCCCATGCCTCATCATGTAAAAAGAAAAGATTAATGACAGGGGGGGGGGCACCACTGCAAGCGACGACCTACTTACACGTTTTTTTGGACATGAACAATCATTCGCACATTTCCTTGCACCAGCCCTGTATCTGGAGTGGTAGTACCATAACTACAGCCAATGAGCGTCAGTAAGTGGCTGAGGAGGTTTTTGATTGAGGTGAAAGCAGCGAGGGGTTGTATATCTGGGTGGTGGCAGCCATTCGCCGCTCAGACACATCATGTCTGTATCCTACCGCCTTTACGTTAGCTTTGGTCAATGTTAAAAGGTTGTCCTCTTCTTTAGGAGTAGAGGCATTGATGGAGGACTTGAAGGTGGTGAAGTGACGATCCATAAGGCCATCGACTGGTTCATCAGATCCTTCATGGGCCAAATATCGAAATCGGGAATAGCAGTGCGCACATGTTCGGGTAGGCACCATACCAAAAGGGCAAGAAGTAGATTCACTTCACAAAGAGAGCTGTCTACGGCAGGTTGCTGGCGAGCGATACTGGTAATTTCCCTGAAGGCAATAGAAGAATTTTCGTCCCCCAGCAAGGGTCTGGCAATGGGGGTGGCTGATGAGGGTAAGTATTGCTCTAAGAGGTATACTTTGAGGGAATTGTAGGCTGTTAAGGTGTCATATTGGTAAAAAACCAATCTGGAAAATATCCTTGGGGATCGCTGCAATAACAAAGTCTGCTTTGGTGGTTGACCAGGTGATGCCCTTAATATGAAACTTGAGCATGGCGTGCTGATACCAGGCAAATACCTCTGTACTGCTGAAGTGCACTAGTTTCAGAGGTGTAGCGTTGATAGTACAGTCAGTGTCAGAGGCCGGCATCTTCAAACAGCAAGACACAACTGTGAGGGGGAAGACGGGAGGAAGCTGGTCACTCCAGTGGTCTCCAATGTCAGAGAGGCCAGCAAGGTGATAACTGAGAGGTGAGGTGAAAATAACAAAACATTATTAAACAATCATCGAGTTTCTGTACAGACTATCGTCACAAA
>NC_090726.1:74295787-74298287 GCF_036898095.1 Palaemon carinicauda | reverse complement strand
ACAAAGTTATTCCCGTGACATTAATTGGTAATACTACAAAGTGTAATAGTATAAATTCTTTTTCTTTTCCAGATGTGAGTAATTTTGATGATGATTGTTTTGATGGTGCTGAATGGCCTAATGATAAGGAATATTCTTTAGAAATTTTTTCAGAAATGGTTTCACATTTAAATTTAGCAGAACAGGGATCTTTGAAAAAGTTAGTTTTTAGTTATAAGGATTTATTTTCGGATGTTCCCAGACAGACCACTGTCCTGGAACATGATGTAGATGTGGGTAACGCAACTCCGGTAAAACAATCCCCTTACAGGTTAATTCCATTTAAAAATGATGTTGTGGATAAAGAGGTTGATTATATGTTACGACACGGGCTGATTGAACCCAGCAACAGTTCGTGGTCTTTACCTGTTGTTTTGGTAAAGACGCAGGATGGTCAATTCATGCTTTGTTTTGATTACCGCAAAGTCAACGAGGTCACAAAGCCTGATAGTTATCCTTTACCCAGGAGAGAGGACTGTATTGACAGGATAGGGAATTCGAAATATATAACTAAATTTGATTTGTTAAAGGGGTATTTGCAAGTTCCGCTGTCCAAACGGGCATGGGATTTGTCAGCGTTTGTAACGCAGGGAGGACTCTACCAATGTAAAGTAATGCCTTTTGCCATGAAGAATGCTGCTGCAACCTTTCAAAGGTTGATGAATACTTTAGTCCAAGGTTTAGAGGGGTGTGTTGTTTATATCGATGATATTGTAATTTATAGTGATGACTGGGACACCCATCTTAAACGTATTAAGGCCTTATTTCAGGTACTTAGGAAAGCTGGTTTGGTTATAAACCTCAAAAAGAGTGAGTTTGCAAAAGCAAAGGTTGTGTATTTGGGTCACAAAGTAGGGTTTGGGAAAGTGGCTCCAAAACAGGCAAACGTAGACTCTATTAGGCATATTGAAATACCAAAGTGTCGCAGGGATGTTAGAAAATTCCTTGGGTTAGTAGGGTATTATTGCAGATTTTTTAAGAATTTTTCTGATATCGCTGAGCCCATGACTAATTTATTACGTAATAATGTGACTTTTGTATGGACTAATGATGCCCAAAATGCCTTTGAAAAATTAAAGCAGGTCCTAATGAATTTCCCTATATTGAAAGTCCCTGATTTTGACGCCCCTTTTTCACTTGCTACTGATGCAAGTGATGTTGGGGTTGGAGCAGTTTTGTTGCAGGAAGATGCTCACGGAGTATCTCATCCTGTTGCCTATTTTTCCAAAAGTTATCCCCAACACAACGGAAATATTCGACCGTAGAGAAAGAGACTTTGGGATTAATTTAAGCTGTTAACTATTTTCAGGTGTATTTATCCTCTACAGGACTCCCATTTAAATATTAACGGATCATAATCCGTTGGTTTTCTTGAACAGGTTTAAGAATAAAAATCAATGGTTGATGCATTTGAGCTTTTTGCTCCAGGAATGGAGTTTTAGCTTTTCACACATTCCAGGCAAAAGTAACATTGTCGCTGATGCGCTGTCACGCATCAGTGACTGATTTAGGATTAAGTATTTAAGATTAAGATGTTAAATGTCTTGATTTGCAGGTTTTTCTTCGGTGTCGTCTTTGATTAAGAGTGGTTAAGGGTACTTTTGATTTCTGTTTACTTTAGTATGTATTATTGGTGGAGGTTATTTTTCAGGTGTTACCATTGTCTTGTGAATGTCCATTAATGATGTGTGAATTTAAGGCCAAAACCCGTTTAGTGTGAGGACGCTCTCTGGAGTGAAAAGAGGCATTTTTGGAAAGTGTTTTGAAGGGTCACAATATTGAGTGTTGCAAATCGTTAATCATATACTGTTATGTCCCTTTTCTTTGTTTATCTTTATATAGCTTAGATGGGTCACGGACTCACGGGTCTGTAGCACAACACAGCCGTTTTTTAGGCACTACAGGCCGGTGTATGAGTGGTACCCTAGACTGAGTTAAGGTTAATCTATTAAGGTTTTTGTCCTTATTTTTGTTTTACTGATATTTGTGTTTTCAGAATAATTTAACCAGGTCACGGGCTCACGAGTCTGTAGCACAGCACGGCCGTTTTTTTAGGCGCTACAGGCTGGTGTATGAGTGGTGACCTTGGTTGAGGTAACACTAACCGCATTGAGGTCGATTTATATTTTTGTTGTCGGTTGTCTAGGTTTAGTCTAATAATAGGTTAGTCTTCTAAATTTTGCTGCTCTGCTAACCTGTGCTCACCGCTCAACTTGAGAATTCATGTGGATATTACCATATTTCTTCGTATGTTGATACTGATGTTATTTTTGTCGTAGTCACTAAGTTATTTACTTGTATTAGCTTTAAGTCTTAGTATTAAGGTTAAAATTTGGTATCTATTAACGATATTGAAAGTGGTACAAATTATTTGTTTTGCCACTATCTCTAATCTACCCGGCAATGTGATATAGTAATTTTTATCACATTTTGAGTTTTTGTCATTTGACTTTAAGTTTGC
>NC_090726.1:74270787-74275787 GCF_036898095.1 Palaemon carinicauda | reverse complement strand
TTTTGTTAAAATGAGAATTTTGTGCTAAACTCTCCATCAGACCAACGGATCATCCGATATAATTTTTTTTTTCTTCTTCTTAGGCCGTACGACCGTGTTGGCTATGTTTTGGGCATGGCTGCATTTTGTAAATAAATCATGAATAGTTTTAGGAGTTTTATTTGTACATCTTATGGGAATTTATAGGAGTAAAGTGAACATAATTCATTTATCCTTTAAAATAATTACTACATGTAGCAAAACAAATAGTAGTAAAGATGATAATGCAATGAAGGAATGATACCAAACTTTATCTTTAGCTTCAACATAGGCAATAACATACCCAGTTGCCATAAATTTGTCACCTTAATGAAATAGCCTATCATCTAATATAAAACTTAAATTCTGAGGAGGCCATGGCTTATTGCACAGTGAAAAAAAATGACACAGACTTTATGAATGGCGGAACGATACATAAATGTGGGTGGGGTATCTGTGCTAGCGTAGTAATACTACTGTAGCAGTAGGCCCGCAACAGTTTAGGCCAACTGCTGGGATCCTTGAGGATCATATAGCACTTCTTACAACTACTCGAGAAATAAGTTTTTATAGCCAGAATTTTAATTTTCTGATCCAACAATGCCCATGATAGCCTTCAGTGTTATCCAGAATTATAACGAGGCTAAAGTGGGTGGAGCCTCATGAAGTCATCATTCTGACGATAATCATTGGTGAAATTTTAAAGCAAAATGCAGTACCGGCTATATTTTTTTTTTTTTTTTTTACAGTAAATAGATCGGTAGATAGACAATAAATAAAAATTGCTTGACATTGGATGTAGCAGTTATCAAATCAAGCTTGTCTACTACGTTTTTGAAAATTACCAACTATTCCATACACCTTGTCAGTCTGATTGTGAGCTATAAAGTAGACTGTAATTTCTTAGGAAACTTATTTTGGGAGTTAGACAAATAATCGAAGTGTTTTTGTATTTATTAACATATTTTGTTCGTTTGTTCATTATGACAATTCTCAGTGGAGAGGTTTCAGAGTTCATAAAGGTGTACTGCTTTGCTTTTATTTACACTTTTGTGTTATTGTTGGCAGAGGTATAGCCTTCGTTACGTATAACCAATCATCGATCGAGAAAGAGAGAAGAAATGCCGTCATAAGTTACGTAACGAGTGCGTTCGAAACTTTTTCTCTGAGTAAGTTGGCCCGTCTTCAAAAATCGTCACTTTTACTTAATAAAGTACCAAATTTATTCAACCTACGTAATGCAGAATATAGTCAAAATTTATGTGTAGATATAATGTACATTCTGAATAAGCGTTATATTTATGAAATTCATAGAAAAAAAGTTATTGCGAAAAAACCGTGTTACAGAGGCCCTGAATCTCATAGTAGTATGGAAAAAATCCACGACTGAGACATGGAAAGACGGGGAGGTTTAGTAATGGTTAGAAGATTAAGTGTAGAAAGTCGTTAGGCAATATGTAAAGGAACAGAGGTTGTTGAGTGTTTGAGAGTAGGGGATAGTTGTTTAATGAAAAGTGATTGTAGGGTAGGTAGAGAATAGCTATTGGGTGATTGGGCTAGTATTTTGAAATTAGAGTAGTTAATTGATTGCTTGCATTCTTGAGCGTGATTACATATGGAAGAAAATTCTTTTTTATTTAAAATACAACCTGTACGGTGACTGACTCCTCTATGAGAGCAATGCGGATCCTCAAGAGACGATTGGAACAACCAATATAAGTTCCTAAATTACATTTAGGACAATTGTATAAATAAACAATTGAGGACCGCATCAAATCTGGTAGAGTGTCTTTGAATGTGAAAAGGCTACCTATGGATAGTGGATTTTTTAATACAAACTTGAAATCAACATATGGATACAAAATTAGAAAGAGCTTTCTCAAGTTTACATTGAACATTTTTATAGTTATATATAAATGGTAGAGACACATACATTCGTTTCTTTGGTACGTTTAGTACGGTGGCTTTCGGAATAAAAAAGTTATCTAAAAACTGTTTTGTAAATTTATCAAACACGTCACTTGGATAACAGTTCCTAATAAAATATGATATTAAAAATTTAATTTCCTCGTGGAATCTACCCCAATCTGAAGAAAGATTAAAAGCTCTAAAAATTAATGTTTTACAAGAGTTTACTTTAAATGAAATCGGACAGTGACTAAGAAAGTTTAACCCAAGTCCTGTAAAAGTTTGTTTTCTAAAAACGCCAGTACTAAATGCACCATTATAACGTGAAATCTTAATATCTAAATAGGAAAGTTGATCATTATGTTCGGAGTCCAAAGTGAAATTAATATTTGAATGAAATGAGTTTATGTACTCTAAAAACAAAGTGGCATGATGTCTCTCTCTGAAAAGAACAAATGTATCATCGACATAACGTCTATGAAATAGGGGTATATAGGACACAGGGCACTGATCAATGAACAACTTTTCAAGGTGGCACATAAATATATTTGCAAAGGTAGGGCCCAAGGGAGAACCCATCGCCATACCATCGACCTGTTTGTAAACTTTGTTATTGAAAATAAAGAAAGTTTCGGTTACGGCAAGTTCAAGTAATTTTCTAAAAGCGTTAACGTTATAACCATGAAATGAGGAATTCGGGTTGGTAAATAGTCTAGTTGAAATAATGTCTATTGTTTCTGATAGTGGAATATTAGTAAATAACGAGGTAATATCATAACTGGCCATAAAACTATTTGGATCTTGCTGGAGAATATGAGGTACAAACTGAGATGAGTTTTGCAAGGTGTAAGCATTGGAAGTGAGATCACTTAGTAGAGGGACTAAAAATTTAGCTATAATAAAATTAGCGGAGTTGTAAGCAGCCAAAATGGGACGTAATGGTATATCAGCTTTGTGAACCTTGGGTAAACCATATAAAACGATGAAGGATGAACCAGTGCTGTACAAGGAACGGTATGTTTCTTCTGATAAAAAGGATTCATCTTTGAGTAGTTTAAGGTTACAGTTAATTTTGTCCTCTACTTTATAAATCAAACTAAATTCAGGAGACCCAATTTCACAAAATTTACTGTTATCGGAAAGAATGTTAAGCATTTTGTCGGTATAATCCTGTTTATTGAGAAGCACCATACCTTTACCCTTGTCAGGGTGACATAAAAAGATATCACTACGTAGTGATAAAGACTTTAGAATATTAAAGTCTTTTTTTTTGAAAAATGGAAACCACGTAGATGACTTTAAAGAGGAGTAAGCTTCATGGGCAATATTTTGAATTGACTGACGGGCTTTTTCTAGATTATTATGAGAAGGGAGGTTCCGAATATTACTAGAAAACATTTCAAACAGTAAGAAAAACTTAGAGAAACTCGGTCTGAAATTAGTAAGGCAAAACTCCAACGCTAAAGAGAGCCAAAATTCTTCCTTTTTGGAAAGGGTATAGTCTGAAAAATTAAAAATTAAATTAAAAATGTATTGCAAGATGAGTAACACACATACACACACACACACACACACACACATATATATATATATATATATATGTATATATACTGTATACATATATATATATATATATATATATATGTATATATACTGTATACATATATATATATATATATATATATATATATATATATATATATATATATATATATACTGTACACACACACACATATATATATATATATATATATATATATATATATATATATATATATATATATATATATATATATATATATGTATATATACTGTATATATATATATATATATATATATATATATATATATATATATATATATATATATATATATACAGTATATATATATATATATATATATATATATATATATATATATATATATACAGTATATATACATATATATATATACGTATATATATATATATATATATATATATATATATATATATATATATATATATATATACATATATAAAAAAAACTTTGATACCTTTCTAACAAATATCTAATTAAAATTGCGTAAACAAATGCACTCAGACACTACAGAATCACACCAAAAATATACCCCATGGGACGAATTCACAGATTTCATCTAAGAACACACTTAGTCAAATAATATCATCGTCAAATAGATTGAGTCCTTTATATATTCTTTATTAAATTTCCAGTAACTTACAAACATTGCTCGTGTTATATTCCAGAGAAAAGACATTCCTAGAAAACGTTACTTCTAAAAAGGTTGAGCTGACATGTGTAAACAATAGGATGTTCTAATTGTCTACGTGAAGACTTTAAGCGTAATCCTATTGTCCGGAACAATAGGATGTGACATACGTCACGAAGGAGGCCTTATAGTCTATGGAACCTTTTTTTTTTTTTTTTCAACAGTAGATACTTATAAATATACCTACTGTAAGGATACACTTTAAATGTATATCACATTACTGCGATCCAACTTACCGCTTTGTAATAATATTAGAGTGTTTAAAGCAAAAAATCTCGCTCTCTCTCTCTCTCTCTCTCTCTCTCTCTCTCTCTCTCTCTCTCTCTCTCTCTCTCTCTCTCTCTCTTATATGCTTAAAGGGCTTCTAATATATTGCAAGACAGTAACTGTTCAGTATAAAATCGATAGTTTAGTCTTTATTGAGGTGGCATAATAATAATAATAATAATAATAATAATAATAATAATGATAAAAATTATAATAAACAAATGCAAAATAACCACTATTAAGCTATTGAGCATCAACCTAATCATTTAACCTTTTATTATCAATTAAAATGATTAAAAGAGGCTCGATTACATTCAGTACACGTTTGATTATTATTTGATTAAGGAAAGTATAGAATTTTCAGTCGAGAGATAATAAAGTTAGCATTTAAAGAAATACTAGTCATTTGAAAACGTTCTTCCTTTTTTAACATAATAGTTGCAATATAAGATATGTAAACTTCTACTTATTTGTAACAGTTCTAAACAAAATATCCCCATATTTTTATAACCAGAAGTTTCCCGTTCTTGACTGGTAGA
>NC_090726.1:74250787-74258287 GCF_036898095.1 Palaemon carinicauda | reverse complement strand
GTCCGTCCTGTTAATAATGGATTCAGTACCTTCCCAGGTTTGGCAGGACGCTTGAAATATTTGATATTTCAATTTATTTTTACCTCTGGGAAACAGATGATGGTATAATATTCCAGCAGTGATAGAGTAAAGAGAAATTTTTCTGACAAAGAAAAATATTTTAGAAGACGTGTAACATGAATTTAGTTTTACCAGAGTAAATAGAAAATGTGATTCTGTCTAACTGGGGCTTAAAATAATAATGGTTGTATTGAGTGAATTTTCAGATTGAGGTTATTATGTGATTATGCATTGCATGATAAAGTTAAATCATATATATTGTTTATAGATTTTAGTAAAGCCTATGATATGGTCCCTCGGCTAAAGTTAATTAACCGTATTATGTCACTAAGATGAGGAGTTGTGGTGATTAGAGCCATAAAATGTATGTATGCATCCGCTAAAAATATCCTCATATCGGTAACTGCAGATGCACATGTATGAGTGCGCGTATATGTATTTGTAATATTTACATACTGTGTTTGTATATATATACATATATGTATATATATATATATATATATATATATATATATATATATATATATATATATATATATATATATATATATATATATATATATATATGTGTGTATATATATATATATATATATATATATATATATATATATATATATATATATATATATATATATATATATATATGCCCCATGTGGCTGCAGAGGCATAACAATAATTAGAATAGTGCCAACGTATCCCTGAGTGTCGTAAGAGACGACTAAGAGGGACGGGACAAAGGGCTGGGAACTCCCTCTGCTGTATTACTCTATATACTCTTGTGAGACTTCGCTTAGGTGGTGCTGGGGGGAGAGTGACTGTTCCTCACACTCTAGTTTTGGGGTGTCTGAATGTGCATGGATGAAATACGATAGTGAGTAAAAGATGTGAGATTGTAAGTAGGTTTAGGAATAGATGGATGTATATATTGGCTTTGGTATATCTCCTAGGTTAATATGGGTAAGGGTTAGGTTGGGTAGGGAATGTTGGGCTTTTGTTAATGTGTATGGGCCAGGTTGTGAGGAAGGGAAGAAGAGCGGAAAGAGTTCTGGAATGAATTAATTAGTTGTGTAGAAGAACTGGGTAGAATGAATTATGTAGTTTTCATGGGTAACTTGAATGCTAGAGTGGGCGCTGGGGAGGTAGAAGGTATATTTGGGGAAGCATGGCGTACCAGGTGAAAATGAGAGTGGTGAGATATTGATAGGTATGTGAGTTGAGCAAGGTATGGTGATAACTTATAGCTTTTTTAAAAAGAAAGATAAAAACAATATACATGGGTAAGAGTGGCCAATGGAAGGGTGGTAGAAAGGGCTTTAATAGATTATGTGTTGATAAGTAAATGAATGTTTGGAAGATTTAAAGACGTGAATGTGATTAGGGGTATTGCTAACGGTATATGTGTTAATTTTTTGATGGAAACAAAATTAGTTATAGCAAAAGAATGGGGGAATAGAGTAGGGGGATGTAAAAGGAAGCTAGTGACGGTGGAAGAGTTAATAAAACTGGAGGCAAAAATTAAATATCAAGAAGGTTTGAAAATGGCATGTGAAAGAGTGAAAGTAAGAGAAACTGATAATTTAAAGGTGGAGAGGAAGTTTGTAAAAGAAAATTTTGTTGCGATGGCAAGTGATGTATGTAGCAAGAAGTTTGTTGGAGGAAGCATGAGGAAGGGTAGAATGAAAGAGTTAGGGTAAAGGTGGAAGGGAAAAAGAGGGCATTTGAAGAATGGCTGCAGAATAATAATGTAGAGAAGTATGAAAGATATAGTGAGAAAAATGTGGAAGTAGTGTGCAAGATAACTGAGGCAAAGAGGGCAGCTGACCTTGAGGCTGGGTCAGGGATTGGGTCATTCATATGAAGCGAATAAGAAGAAATTTTGGAAAGAAGTGAAGAGAGTAAGGAAGGCTGGTTTTTGAATTAAGGAGACGGTGAAAGATGGAAATGGAAGGCTGTTAAAGGGAGAGGTTGCAAGGAAGAGGTTGCAAGGAAGAGGTTGCAAGGAAGAGGTGGGCGGAATATTATGTAAGTTTACTGAATGTTGAGGATAATAGGAAGGCAGATATAAATGCTGTTGCAGGTGTTGAGGTGACAGTGATGGTAGATGAGAATGAGAGAGAGACTACGAGAGATGAAGTGAGGAGAGCATTAGATGAAACAAGAGTAGAAAAAACAGCTGATATGGATAGTGGTGTGGCGGGATGCCCCAAGAACAAACCCCACACCCTTGAATCACTCTAACTGACAAATGTCTCCAGTGCACAAACTTTCCCCTTACGTTATCAGCTGGACTCTTGGACATAAGGAAAATGAAAACAAAACATAACCTTAACACTATATTTCTTAAAACTAAACCACTTAATACTAAAAACATTCAAATAACCGTAACGCGATTCAAATAAACCAAAATAACCCTAACAAACTTAAAACTAAAATAGACCACAACCAATATATATATATATATATATATATATATATATATATATATATATATATATATATATATATATGTATATATATATATATATGATTCTGAGTGGATACTTTCGTCCACACGAGGGCCAACAGTCTTTAAAAGCCAAAAAAACAAAACTCTGCCGCAACCGGAACACTGACAAATATTAATGCACGACGGTGTTACTTGATCTGGGTCGTGAGCGGTATCATCGTCATCATCATCATCATCATCATCAAAAATCGGAAATTCATTCGGTCCAGGCCATCAACAATAATCTTAATCAGAGTAGCCGTATCAACTTTCTTATTATTAGCCAGGTCGTCAACAATGGATTCCAAGTAAACAAAATCTCTCCAAAGGAGTAAGTCTATCCAAGGAGGAATTACGCTCTGCAAAATGAAAAAGAAAAACACTTACGAACACTCCTAGCTAACTGAACTATCGCACTATAATCAAAGATAAATAATAAACTGTTCCTATCATTCACAATCACGACAAACAAATATAAACAAAACTGTACTTGCTGTTGAAATATATAATAACTTCCACACTGATAAAAATGTATAGTAATCCAGCATTCAAATTACACAGAACTGACGCTTGCTGCAGTCAAATCAAAAAGCCATTCACCCAAGACGTTCACCACTGTCGTAACCTAGCTAAAAGTATAAACAAACAATCTCATTTATACCAACAGCCTTTCTCACAACAAGCAATCAATACACTAACTACCTTTCGCTCGCTGACACAATCTCTCTCTCTCTCTCTCTCTCTCTCTCTCTCTCTCTCTCTCTCTCTCTGGATTTGGCAAAAAAAAAAATAATAATAATAATCCACAGTGGGAGAGCTGAGATGTTGAAGGAAGGGGGTGTGACTGTACTTGAATAGTTGGTGACATTGTTTAATATGTGTTTTATGAGATGTATGAGAAGGGAAGGTGGTGCAAGGTTGAATGCCATGATGAATGGAGAGTTACCTAAGGAGGTGGATCAGTTTAAGTAATTGGGGTCTGTTGTTGCAGCAAATGGTGAAGTGGAAGTAGATGTATGTGAGAGAGTGAATGAAGGATGCAAAGTGTTGGGGACAATTAAGGGGTTGGTAAAGAATAGAGGGTTGAGCATAAATGTAAACATAGTTCTGAATGAGAAAGTAATTTTACCAACTGGGGTGTATGGATCAGAGTTGTGGGGAATGAAAGTGACAAACACACAGAAATTGAATATGGTTGATATGAAGTTTCTGAGGAGTAGGGCTGGTGTATATCGAATAGATAGGGTTAGGAACGAAGTAGTGAGGGTGAGAACGGGTGTAAGAAATGAGTTAGCTGCTAGAGTAGATATGAATGTGTTCAGATAGTTTGGACATGTTGAGAGAAAGGAAAATGGCTGTCTGCTAAAGAAGGTGATAAATGCAAGATTTCATGGAGAAGTACAAGAGGAAGACCAAAGTTTGGGTGGATGGATGGAATAAAGAAAGCTCTGAGTGATAGGAGGATAGATGTGACAGAGGCTAGACACAGCGTGCTAGAAATAGGAATGAATTGCGAGCGATTGTGAAGCAGTTCCGGTAGGCCCTGCTGCTTCTTCCAGTCTCCTTGGATGACCACAGAGGTAGCAGCAGTAGGGGATTCAGCGTTATGAAGCTTGATCTGTAGTGGATAAGGGCTATCCCCCAGAACTTGGGGAAGTGCCTTGGTATATATATATATATATATATATATATATATATATATATATATATATATATATATATATATATATGCATATATATATATATATGTATATATATATATATATATATATATATATATATATATGCATATATATATATATATATATATATATATATATAAATATATATATATATATATATATATATATATATATATATATATATATATATATATATATATATATATATATATATATATATGTTATCCTTTATGTTTGTGAGGGAATGTTGCAGAAATGTAATGATATGAGTTTTTGTTACTCTGGGGAAGGGAGGAATTGTTAATATGTTTTCTTTTTGTTTTTTGTGTCATATTCTGATTTGATATTTGAGCTGTATGTGTACGTTTGGACATGTATGTTATTAGTTCGATTGCTTATAGAGTAGTTGGTATTATAGGGGAAGAAAGGGAAAAAAAGAAAGAAGGAAAAGAAGAAAAAGAGAAGGGAGAAGTAGAATAATGATTTTAGGGCTTTTGTTGTTGATTGATAGCGTAAGTGTGAAATATTGGTAGCAAAATATATTTGTGTATGAGTTGTTTATTATTTGTGCTTACATTGATCACATGGTAATTGTGTTGAGGACGGTTTGAACGGATGAATTTCTAGGTAATTTTCATGCTATTTTGGTAATGAATGATACTTTCAAATTAGCTATAAATAGATAGATGCGTAAAAAGAAGTTGGATGGTGTATGGCAAATATGTGGTGAAAGAGGCATGGTAATTAACGGGAAAAAATAATAATTAATAGTGAAGAAAATGATAAGAGTTCGATTCCTCAGAGTATCTGAATATTGTTGCAGATACTCAGGGGAGAAGCAAGACAGATATGGCAACACATGAAATAGTGTCTGACACTATTGTAAATATAAAATTCTATAATTTGTATGAACAACACTTAGATGCCTTTTATGTATGATAAAAGTTGTTTTAGTTACGGCACTGACATCATCATTGTTATATGCTCTTGAATCATGGCTGACGAATAGCAATAAAGAAATGGAAAAGTAATATAACAATTTAATAAGATATTTTTTAGGTGTACGTAGAAACACGTGTTAACGTATGTATGATTAAGGCAGGTATCGCTCCAGTCCGGGCAGTGATGGCAAAACGAGTTGTAGATTCATGCAGCTAAAATTTGGTCATACAGACCATGATGAAACGTTTTATAGTGTTTATCAAATGCGTAGAGAGGCAAATACCCGATGATATCGCTTTCTTGATCGTTGTTTGCGAAATGCTGATGTACACCCCTTAGGGAAGATTTCTGAAAGTGATCTATGG
This sequence comes from Palaemon carinicauda, assembly GCF_036898095.1. Taxonomy (NCBI): domain Eukaryota; kingdom Metazoa; phylum Arthropoda; class Malacostraca; order Decapoda; family Palaemonidae; genus Palaemon; species Palaemon carinicauda. The sequence goes on along the minus strand of NC_090726.1, from coordinate 74,252,753 downwards.
GAGGCACAAGGGGCCAGAATGTTGGGAACCTACAGTATATTACAGACATGAATCTGATGATGACTGCGCACCCGGTTTATATGGCAAACATACTCTTACCTAACTATAAGCCTGAGGCATTTACAAGACTGCGTCTCATGTCTGATAATCTGAGGACAGAAAAACTGTGTCAGTGTGTTGATATTCACGTGCAAAAAGAACATGCGTTGATACACCCCCACTTAATTATCACTGTCGGGAGAGGAACAGGATCTTAAACTTCTCAGATATTATGGAATTATTCAGTGAGTTTTCACCAATCTCACTCGAAATTAAGCTTCATTTTGATGTTAATAACATGTATTTGGATATTATCATTTACTAATAGAAATAGAAATTAATTATAGAAAATGTATGATATGGATATTTTTGTATTGAAATTTTTGCGATACGTAACGTAGAGTCCAAAATAACCATGCAATTCAGGATCTTAGCAAAATGAAAAGGACATTCGCAAAAATTTAAATGTTATGCATTTTCTTATACCTGTTTCAACCTTTACAACCACATGATCGATACGTGAATAAAGATTTTACATTATGCATCTAGCAAAGTACTAAATCTCACTTTCTTTGGATCAGGAAAAAAAAATATAAGGTTGTTTACTAGTGTTGGTGTCACTCTGTTTTTACGGATTTTTTTTTTTTTGGTGGGGGTGGGGTGGGGGGGGGGGGGATTTGAAACGTAGTATACCCTTGTGTTAAGATTATATGACTGGGGATATTCTAATATAATAAAATAAACAGTAATCATCTTGTCGCATGGATAAATAATGAAAAGAAAAATGAGATTACGTTAAAGTATGAAGATGAATGCGTTTTCACTTAATCTTCATTTACTCTTGCCTTTTCAAAATACGTCACCTGTCACTTACTATATTTCTTGGTGTCGAAGTTTGAATATGTAAATATTATGTTAATGCTTTTTTCATGGTTTCGGCTTTCCCTAAATTACTAGTATTTTATAACTTTATTGTGTCCATTTTTTTTCTGCTTTATGAAAAAAAGAGAAACTTTCTTTTCCTAAACACAGAAATGACATTAAACAATTATTTTTCTTGAGTAAATTAGGTGAGATTTTAAGTCGTTGCCGACTTGCAGTATACCGCTACCATGTCTAGACGCATATGCCTCAGATGGCTGCATAGGAATTTTTGTCTATTTTATGTACAGAGGCCACAGAGGGAGTACGCAGCCAGTACAAAAACTGCCGATATTTTGCGGATGTATTAAAATGAATAAGATGAGAGTGTCTTTCATTTATGAATAAGAAAAAAAAAATGGTACTTTTGTCTTTGGAGTTTATACCAGCAAATATTACTGCTACTGTCCTCCTCAAAACTTATGTAATATTTATTCTGCATATATCTCTATCACAATTCTCAGTACAGATGATAAAGAATACGTAAAGTAATATGCAATAAATGAAAAAAAATTGCGATGGATGACATGTTTATTTTTCATATCATAAAATGAATTAACCAATAATGATGTGACACATTTTTATTGCTTTATTGTGAATTGGTCGATGTTTAAAGCCAAGGAGAGAGAGAGAGAGAGAGAGAGAGAGAGAGAGAGAGAGAGAGAGAGAGAGAGAGAGAGAGAGAGGTTAATTCTATAAAGATTCCAATCAGAATTTTTACTTATAAATGTTTGTATATATATATATATATATATATATATATATATATATATATATATATATATATATATATATATATATATATATATATATATATGTATATATGTATACATATATATATATATATATATATATATATATATATATATATATACATATATAAGTATATATATATATATATATATATATATATATATGTACTGTATATATATATTTATATATATATATATATTTATATATATTTTATACATACATATATATATATATATATATATATATATATATA
>NC_090726.1:74243287-74245787 GCF_036898095.1 Palaemon carinicauda | reverse complement strand
TAATAACGTTAAATATGTTTCTCTATTATGAACCTGTTCTTGAATAATTTTCAATAATACAACGATTTTAGAAATACTTGAATTTTTTAAAAAAAATAGGTGTAAATCTCCAAACAGTTCATATCGACATGATAATGGTTGAATCTTCAGAAAAATAATACGATAAAATCTGTTCTAATGAATAGATCTCCCTTATTTGAGTTGATATTCAGCAGATCTGATTCATTTTCTGCATTTACCAAATCCAAATCAGGTCTTGTAAAAAGTTTATATTTTGGTTGAGATGGAAAATTTTTAGGAAATATAAGAGAGCAGGGTAAAAATAGATTAGATATTTATATAATAACAGGGTCTTTTCTTGTTAAGATTAACTACAATATATTGTTATTAGTTTTATGATGTAGAACACATTGTTAATTCTGAAGAAGTCCTTGAAAGAACTATAATTGATTACAGCTTTTGATAAAAAAAAAATCGTTTTAAATATTTAAATAGCAGCTTGGAAATCAATATATACAATTTCACTATTTGCACTGAAATGGGAAAAGGAATAGGTTTAAAAAAAAAAAAAAAAAAACATGAATGTTCCGGTAGTAGCACAAAATATGTTATTGACCACTACAGACATAATGGTGGTTTCTAATGGAATTTGGTCTCCTCTTACAACACAGGTGTTTGTATGCGTTTTCTTTACTTTTTGAGCTTTTTATACGTTCGTCCGTCCACTCACCATATCATATGAAATAAACATTTCCACCATTATATATCATTCCTCTGTGAAAACACCTTGAAAATAACTCGGGTGAAATATCAGGATTTTTACCTATTCAATTTTTCATCCAATATTCTAAATCCGATTCTTTGCGTTTCATTGATATATATATATATATATATATATATATATATATATATATATATATATATATATATATATATATATATATATATATATATATATATATATATATATATATATATATATCCCAAGGCACTTCCCCCAATTTTGGGGGGTAGCCGACACCAACAATGAAACAAAACAAAAAGGGGACCTCTACTCTCTATGTTCCTTCAGCCTAATCAGGGACCCAACCGAGTTCAGCTGGTACTGCTAGGGTGCCACAGCCCAACCTCCCACATTTCCACCACAGATGAAGCTTCATAATGCTGACTCCCCTACTGCTGCTACCTCCGCGGTCATCTAAGGCCCCGGAGGAAGCAGCAGGGCCTACTGGAACTGCATCACAATTGCTCGCCATTCATTCCTATTTCTAGCACGCTCTCTTGCCTCTCTCACATCTATCCTCCTATCACCCAGAGCTTTCTTCACACCATCCATCCACCCAACCCTTGGCCTTCCTCTTGTACTTCTCCCATCAACTCTTGCATTCATCACCTTCTTTAGCAGACAACCATTTTCCATTCTCTCAACATGGCCAAACCACCTCAACACATTCATATCCACTCTAGCCGCTAACTCATTTCTTACACCCGTTCTCTCCCTCACCACTTCGTTCCTAACCCTATCTACTCGAGATACACCAGCCATACTCCTCAGACACTTCATCTCAAACACATTCAATTTCTGTCTCTCCATCACTTTCATTCCCCACGACTCCGATCCATACATCATAGTTGGTACAATCACTTTCTCATATAGAACTCTCTTTACATTCATGCCCAACCCTCTATTTTTTACTACTCCCTTAACTGCCCCCAACACTTTGCAACCTCCATTCACTCTCTGACGTACATCTGCTTCCACTCCACCATTTGCTGCAACAATAGACCCCAAGTACTTAAACTGATCCACCTCCTCAAGTAACTCTCCATTCAACATGACATTCAACCTTGCACCACCTTCCCTTCTCGTACATCTCATAACCTTACTCTTACCCACATTAACTCTCAACTTCCTTCTCTCACACACCCTTCCAAATTCTGTCACTAGTCGGTCAAGCTTCTCTTCTGTGTCTGCTACCAGTACAGTATCATCCGCTAACAACAACTGATTTACCTCCCATTCATGGTCATTCTCGCCTACCAGTTTTAATCCTCGTCCAAGCACTCGAGCATTCACCTCTCTCACCACTCCATCAACATACAAGTTAAACAACCACGGCGACATCACACATCCCTGTCTCAGCCCCACTCTCACCGGAAACCAATCACTCACTTCATTTCCTATTCCAACACATGCTTTACTACCTTTGTATAAACTTTTCACTGCTTGCAACAACCTTCCACCAACTCCATATAACCTCATCACATCCCACATTGCTTCCCTATCAACTCTATCATATGCTTTCTCCAGATCCATAAACGCAACATACACCTCCTTACCTTTTGCTAAATATTTCTCGCATATCTGCCTAACTGTAAAAATCTGATTCATACAACCCCTACCTCTTCTAAAACCACCCTGTACTTCCAAGATTGCATTCTCTGTTTTATCCTTAATCCTATTAATCAGTACTCTACCATACACTTTTCCAACTACACT
>NC_090726.1:74230787-74235787 GCF_036898095.1 Palaemon carinicauda | reverse complement strand
CCTTTCTGGTACAACTTAAGAACATAAATGGTGGTCTACCCTTAAATCTGCACTCTTTGGTGTTGATGCAACAGTTCCTCCTTTACTTAAACCAGATGTCTCAGTTACTCACTGTCCAAAGGAAAAGGCAACCCTTTTGGCTTATGTTTTTAACAGTAAACAGAGTAATGAAAAACTTGAACTTCCTCATTCCTGTTTTCCTGAGGATAAACTAACTAGTTTAGCTTTTCGATCTCATGATATTAAAGCTCTGTCGATGGATCTTGATGCTTATGGAGGTGTAGACCCAAATGGTATTTTTCCTTCATTTTTTTATAAAGACAGCAGATTTCTTAGCTCCAAAGTTATCTTTTATTTTGCGCAAGTTAGCAAGAAAAGGAGCTTTTAGCACTTGTTGGAGCATTGGTGTTTTTCGTAGCTCAAGTCCCACTGATTACCGCCCAATTTCCATAACTCCCATATTATCTAAAGTTTTTGAACGTCTTCCGGCAAAACGTCTTAATAGGTTTGCTGAAGGTAATCCTCTATTCCCTAGTTTGCAATTTGGTTTTCGTAAAGGCCTTGGAGTATGTGATGCCCTTCTTACAATCTCCAATGCTCTACAGAAATCCCTTGATTGTGGTCAGGAAGTTCATATGATTGGCCTTGATTTTAGTGCTGCCTTTGACTGTGATAATCATGAGGCCCTTGTTTTCCAACTGAAACAGTTGGGAGTGGGTGGGTCGTTTCTTAGCATTATTATTGATTTTTTAAGTAATAGATCTCAAAGAGTTGTTATTGATGGGCATCATAGTGAGTATAGGAATGTGATATCCAGTGTTCCACAGGGTAGTGTTCTTGGTCCATTACTTTTCATACTATATACACATGACATGTGGTTTGCCCTAGAAAACAAGCTTGTTGCATAAGCAGATGATGCTACTCTCTTTTCATCAATTCCATCCCCTGAATGTAGATCTGGGGTTGGTGAATCCCTTAATAGAGATTTAGATAAAATTGGTGCATGGTGCAAATTATGAGGTATGAAGTTGAATCCTAACAAAACTCAAAGTACGATTGTAAGTAGGTTGAGGACGGTGGCTCCTCAACCTCTGGATCTCAGTTTTTGATAATGTTTTTTTAAATTTGTATGACTCTTTTAAACTTTTAGGTGTGATACTCGACAGCAAATTTACTTTTGAGAAACACATTAGGTCTGTGTCTTCTTCTATTGCCCCAAAAATTCGCTTATTGAGAAAGTCTTTTAAGTTTTTCGTTGATCAATCTATTCTTAAGAAGTGATTTCCTTTAACATGAAAGAATTAATTTCTAATATTCTGCTGTTGACCATTTATACTTTTCTGAAAAAAATCCGAAACTTTTATGTAAAATAGAAAGCATTCTGTAGGCAATTTAATTGGAACCTACATAATGTTATGGAAATTATACAGAAAACTATTTTCTTAAAACGATCGAGGGGCGTGGAAGATGGATGGGGAGGTCGTAAGCATGCAAGATATAGCGGCATTTAGCTCTTATCAGAAGGAACTGGAAAATCATACATAGAGTGTTATAGAACTTATAAGGAGCCTCAACAGTATGCACATTTTCATCAAAAGTTCATCTACGTTATTTCCTGAATTCTATCATGAAAGTCTTTTGAGTTATTTTATCTTGGTACTATTGTTCTTGATAAATGACATTTTTTTTAATTACTATTTAACATTAAAAACTTCAGTCTATGATTATACTTTCACTCTCGATAGCCTTTTACTACTTATAGTAGCTCACTCTCAATTATGGTAAAAGTATTGTTCATTGCAAGTTGACAATGAAACGTATGCTCAGTCAGTCTACGATTAGAAGTTCTATTTCAAATAAGTCTGGGCTGCATTAGACAATAGGTCAGTTAAAGGGAACCGACCAATGGAGAACGGCAATCAAATTCTCCTGTACGATATTTATTTCTAATTGTGAGCTGATGCTCATCACAACAGGGCACCCATCTTTAGTAGGCAAGACATCAGCAACATGTTCCCTCTTTCACAATATCTCTGTTTACTAAGTAAAACAGTGGATTTTTCATATATCTAATGTTATTTTTTACGGTTCTCATATAGTGTATTATTTCAGTGAATATAGTGTGATTATTTCGAGTTAAGTTTCATTACGATAATTAGCCTCATAGACATGTTATCCAGTGAAATGAAGTCTGTCAAATTCATGAAATTGTTTTGTGAGAAAATAAAAATAGTCTTGACGGACAAAGGGTGGGGGGACATCAATACAGGTTTTTTTTTTCACAGTTTACTATATTTCAAATATTAGGAACATGTAACAGGCAGAAACTAATTATGTACATTAGCATAAAAATAAATGGTGGTGGTGAACTAGTGCATATGAATGAAGTGGAACAGTATTTGTTTTATATAGTTTAACTTATTTTATATTGAGCTGTGATACGATATTAGTGTCATCATGCTAAAAGCATATGAAATAACTATTATATAAGTAACCTAAGTCTTGGAATGGCTCCAGAATTGATATTGAATTTACAAAAAAAAAAAAAAAAAAAAAAAAAAAAAGGATGTATTCATGCCACAGCAGTCGCCATTCCCTAACATCAGAACGATTTTACAAATAATCTTTTTAAAGCAATAATAAGGCCATAAGTACTGTAAAGAGTACTCACTGTGGTCAAAGTACCGCCTTTTCAACGTCGGTTCCACTTTTTTTCTAATGTTAGATAAATCTGCTTCAAGAAAAAAAAAAAATTAAATAATAAGGAGGTTTTGTGAATCTGAACAAGCAGTGATCAATACATCAAGAGAAAGTTTTCCAGAAGCTACAATCAAAGGATGCTTCTTTCAAATGTAATAAAATTATAGAAAAGTTTTCAAAAGTTATGTTCTTCATGATTATGATCATTGTAGATATAATAATCGATAATTATTAAAATACATATTATTTTTCTTATGATATTTGCAAGTGTTTTGCTATTAGGGTAGGGAAAAAACCGCCACTCCCTCCAACATTTTCGGTGGCTTCAGGTCAACTAGTATGTGGCCTATCAATCGTACTATCTTCACGGATGATGCATTTATAGGAGAACAATTAATCAAGGGTATCACCAAGAGGCATGCCGACCTTGTTGAAGTATAATCCCCTTTAATTGCCTTCAATATGCACTTCTGAGACTGCAGTAGCCTATAGACTACATCTTTGTATATATTTTACATATGCTCAAATGTTTATGTATATATATACTGTATATATATATATATATATATATATATATATATATATATATATATATATATATATATATATATATATATATATATATATATAATATATAAGTATATATATGCATGTATATATATATATATATATATATATATATATATATATATATATATATATATATATATATATATATATATATATATACGAAAGACCTTCAAAAAAGGATTTTCTAAGTGCAAAATATGACAATGAATTTCTGAGCTGAAAATATATGACTATACCATAGGTGAACTGTGATGTTTAGTTTTTTTTGGCCACAGTGTACACTCTCTCTGGTAGAAAATAGAATTTTTATGCAAGCTTGCCTAATAAGATGTCGGTGTTCCCCAACTTCACCCTACAGACTACATTTAGCATATACAAAACCATGAATAATCCCCAACTGAAATCATTGCTAGGTTGTCTACGAAGAAAAATCTTTTCAAAACAGTATTACAATATCTGAGTTTGATAATGGTGAAAATTTCTCTTTTTTTCAATTCAAGAGGTACAATTGTTACTTTTTCAAGCTAAGGTCTAAAATTTGGGAGCTTTTCATATGGTATTTTTTGGCTGGTCAAAGATTGCTATAGGTTTGACACTTGGTTTGCAATTTCCATGTCTTTATATTCATGAAAGCAAATAAGTAATAGTTAACAAAACAACGGTCTAAAAACACTATCCTGTGGAAAGCCCCATAACAATGACGACTCGGGGTTCATTATAACTTCCTCTACATCAATTATTTGTTGCAGTCATTCAAGTGATTATAAATGAAAGAAAGAAAATATCATCTGATATCGTGGTTGCACTCATACACTAAAGTCTATAATTTATTCAGACAGGCATCGAGAGATCCAATGTCAGGATTGATTAAAAATTTACTACTTAGGACTCATCCATTGTCAACATCGTCTCACTATTCAGAAATGAACTCAAAATGAGTGTTGTATGTTTAGCATTAACGAAAATAATGTTCCCGTAGTCTTAATGATAAAACAATTTCGATGAAATGTTTAATGTGATGTACAAAATATTCCCTTTACGAATTGGATTGTGCTTTCAGAAGGCAGAATAGGCTACCTGTTAGTACAGAAATCATATATATATATATATATATATATATATATATATATATATATATATATATATATATATATATATATACATACAGTATATATATATATATATGTATATATATACATATATATATATATATATATATATATATATATATATATATATATATATATATATATATACAGTAGACCCCCGCCATACAACATTAATCCGTTCCGGGGTTGGTATCGTATGGTGAAAATGTCGTATGGCAGGCAATAGAATAGCTATGCATGCAAAACCCTAGGTAAAAACATTAAAATTTTATATACATATTAAAAATTAGTAACAAAATAGTACAGTAAGCACTGTACTACAGTATACTTATATATGATATACATGTACTGTATAGTGTATAATTAAATAACTTTATAAATAAAACTTATATACTGTACTGTAAAGGAAAAATTAAATTTTATTTACCTTTGGAGTGACGTGACTTAAGCTGGTAGTGGGTGGAGAGAGAGGGTGGAGGAGACGGCAAATATAAAAACGTATCAATGCTAAATATGTTATGTACACTTAAAAATAAATATATTCTTACTATTAAACACTTAAAATTGAAAATTCTTTTTTTATTTTTGTCATTTGAAATTCTCTTATGATTTTTTTTTAGA
>NC_090726.1:74225787-74228287 GCF_036898095.1 Palaemon carinicauda | reverse complement strand
ATACAAAAGTAAAGTATAAACAGAAATTTAGTACATATAGAAAATAATATTGTTCATTTCTATGTATTAAAGGTTATTCAAATGAATTCACATGGAATAAAAAATAAATTTAGTATGATTTCTTAGGTAGGTTGTACCTATCTTTGGTTAATATTACAAAACAGTTGATTATTCAGTATCCACCAGAGAGAGAGAGAGAGAGAGAGAGAGAGAGAGGGAGAGAGAGAGAGAGAGAGAGAGAGAGAGAGAGAGAGAGAGAGAGAGAGAGAGAATTACAAACGTCATAACAGAGATGGCTCAAAGATTAAAGAGTCAATCAAAGGAAACACAGAAAAGAATCATAAAAAAATTTCAGCCAGAAAGGAAGGTCATCCATCCCCATCTAAATCAACAGTACTTACTGGTCAAGCACGAGAGATTGTATGTACTGTTTTTATTATTTTTCCTCTCAGAAATACAACAAAGAGGTTCTGTTACAGGTTTTTTTTTCTTTTTTTTCTTTTTTTTTTTAAAGCAATTTTTCGCACAGCAGAAGAATGGTTCCATAAGCTGATGCTACCAGATTTATTTCCACTTGCATAAATGTAATGTTTAACTCATCTTATAGAGCAAAATTAGATGAGCCTTCAATACATCAAATAAAGAGGCAAAAATAAAAGAATTGCTCATAAAAAAAGTGTAGCAGCCAGACTATATCAAAATTCTAACTTTTGGAAATGATCAAGGAATACTCATGAAATATTCATAACACTTACGTGCTTTATAAAATTGCAGTTGAAAACTGTCACAAGGTTATTCGTCTTTCCCTTTATTATTGTCATTATATACCGATTGAAAATATTTAGGTATAAGTGAAGAGCAATGTAGCGAGCTAAAAAAAAAAAAAAAGGTAGATTTAAGGGTATGTTTGAAAGAAGCACTGCATTCGGTGGCAAAAGAAAAATAGGCAAATGCTGTAAAACACGAAGAAACATTATAGTAGGACGATGCAAAGCAAAATGTGGTTATCGATAAGTAAATTGATTCGTCAGCAATAAGTCATGAGTGCACCGATGAGGAATTTTTTTCAAAAACGGTTACGATGTTGTCTATATTATTAAAGAAGTTTCTGGGTTATGTCGAATGACTAATTTCAAAATAAGAGTTAGATGAAGGAAGAAGTTTGTATTCTCCTGATTGTTATTATTATTATTATTATTATTATTATTATTATTATTATTATTATTATTATTATTATTATTATTATTATTATTATTATTATTATTATTATTATTAGTTATTTTTATAATAATAATAATAATAATAATAATAAAAATAATAATAATAATAATAATAATAATAATGCTATTATTAATAGTAATGGTAATAGTGATAATAATATTACCCAAGCTGCGACCCTACTGTGTAGGGAAACAAATAAGGAAAAAGAAATAAAGGACGGATGAAAAGATAAAAAAGAAAAGGAAAAAATAATAAGGTAAGAAACATTATGATTAAAAAGTAATATATCGGCTCTGGTCTTCAGAAGAGATGATCTTTTGATAGGTGGTTTATTCCCAAATGAGATTACCACAAAAATGTAGTAAGGTGAGAAGGCATAATACGAAGCAAACTTGTTACGTCATCAAGAAAAATTTTCGAAAACGGTGGAAATAAAAGTAAGATTTTCACTGTTATCTATTTGTGATTAACAAGGACTCTAGTTTAATGATGCTAACTAGTCTTGTGTCCTGTAATCATATGTATTTTCTATGTTATTATTATGAAAATTCAGAGTTTATTCCATTCATACTTCTGTAGTCAGTTAACTTGTAAACATCTTTTTCTTCTTCACCGCATTCTACATATCCAATTCCAGCCATCTCTCATTTAGTGACCCCCATCATCAGTGTTTCTTCTAATTTCTCCTTACACCTTCTAACCAAGTTAATATATTGGACTATTTGTTTACTTCAATTAACGAGTTGTTTTTCATGCTATTCCTAGATTTAATTAGCTAATGAGTTTCCATCTGAGACTACAATTTATGTGTTGATAAATTTTAAACATTACAATAGGAGGAAATCCCATATTTTTTTCGTGTGTAAAAATTATTTCCCCCCCCCAATTTTTTTTTTTTTGCTTCTTTGGTATTCAATTACCCCTCTTCTGATTAATTACGTTTATTCATCATATTCTCATTTTCCTTTCCCCTTTACTTCAGCGTTTTTTATTTTTTGTTTAAAAGTAGATCAATATGAATTACGTTATTTTCAAATCAAATGCCATTTTTATTATTCTCTTAGAATTATTTCATAAAAGATTTATTGGAAAGTTGATGGGGAATTATTACAACTCAAGTGCTTTGCAAGTTACCGGAAGATACGTCGATAGACATGAAGTCGACGTCATTTTGAAAGGGACCAAATATTGATGTCAATACGAAAAAATTCGAAGGGATTAAATAGCACTTGTCATATCAAAAGATACTGAGGTTTTTAGTATATTTCTAGTTAATTAA
>NC_090726.1:74213287-74220787 GCF_036898095.1 Palaemon carinicauda | reverse complement strand
ATTAAGCTAAAATAAAATTTTATGTTATGGGCATCTAACAAAGGAACATAACCCATTTCCTCCCGTCCATTCTCCAAAGTTAACGTTAGGTCTTTAATATGCAAAAGATGTGGTGATAAAACACCCTTAGTTGCCAACGTAATAGCTTCCACATAGTCTTTTGATTTCTCAATAAAATGTGAAATTTTAGTACGGATATGATCTATTTTTGAATTATAATACATTAACGTTGCCAGCAAGTTTTGTACTTCCATAATCTGACCGATATTACTAGAATGTTCGTTCACCGAACTCCTTATTTGATTAATTGATGTTAATTGATTCCTCAGTTCTGATAAAACTATTTCGTTTTCATGTTCTGAAAACTCAATTTTCTTATTTTGATCACTGATTTTAAGATGATTTGAAATTCCTAAGCCTAAACTTGCAACAGATCCAAAGGTGTTTAGTGCAGCAAAAATAAACCGGTTACGTCTTTCAAGGTTATTGTGTCGCACAGTCCACATCGGTATATCGCGAGTCAGAGCTTCTACCTCGTCAGTTATGTTTTGCAAGTCGTATGATAACATTTCTGCAACGCTTAATGTTGGTGCAAGCTGAACTCTCTGTATTAAAAGGAAAATGACGTTGATGCATTTCATTTAATGAAGAAGCGAACCTCGACAGGTCGCTCTTCAAGTTAATGACGTCATCCTCTGGGAGGAAAATCGCTTGCATATCTACTTCTATAACTATATTGCTTGCGGTAATGAAAACGTCTTCTGTTCTCTCTACAATAGTGCCATATTTAGAATCTATAATTTTAGTTTTAGGGCTCTTCCCACACGAAAAAAATGTCTGAACGAACAATATCACTCCTAACAATAAAAACTTCATTTTGAAACCTGCAATGAGAAAAATATATGTAATTACTCCTGTTTTAAGAAAATAAAATGTTTACATACAAATATTTTACAAGTTTCATAGATAAAAAAATTTCTCTCACTTCCTTCTCCCTTATTTTAATTTCTTATGTGAGCCAATGGTACAATTCTCTCATCAGTGGGTTGGGATACGCTTTGAACTCTAAATCTATTGGCCGTTAATGTTTCTAAAATGTTAAACGGGCCTTCAAACTTAGGTGTCAGTTTGTAATTGAGTCCTTTGCGTTCATATACTTGTATGTATACCTCATCACCCACGGTATATGTTTTAGTTGGCTTCGCTATTTTATCATGATTCCCTTTCATTATGATTTGTGATTCTTCTAGATTCTTTCGAAGGATATTATAACGACTTATTCTTGTATTCATAACATCCTTTAGAAGATTTGATAAATTAGTTGTAGGCGTTAATACGTGGAAAGGCGTTCTAGCTGGGGTACCGTACAGTGCCTCGTCAGGCGACATTTTAATAGATACATGATATGAGTGATTCAGAGTACTTAGTACCGCAGGTATTGCAATATCCCAGTTGCGGTCTGATCCCCCTAGTGTAACTCTTAATATGTTTAATACCTTCCTATTCGCTCTTTCCACTAGCCCATTCGACTCTGGGTGATAGATCATGGTATTGACTTTTTTTATGCGAAGGAATTCCCACAACGAGTTAAGGAAATGATTATTGACTTCTCCACCTGAGTCTGAGATTATCATGTGTGGAATTCCATGTTTACAAATGTAGCACTCGTAAAACTTCCTAGCGCATTCGATCGCGGTTTTAGTTTTAAGCGCTATCAGTTCTGTATATCGAGTCAAAGCATCTATAATTACTAAGAGGTGCTTATTTCCTCTGTCTGATTCGTAAAACCCTGTTAATAAATCTAAGTGTACTCTTTCAAAGGGTTGATTGGGCATGGGATAAGCCCCTAGGCTGACAGGTGTCATCGTGTGCCCTTTGTTTTCCTGACAAGTGCAGCAATTAGCTATGTGCTTTTTATATCTGTAAGCATCGTATGCCAATAAAATAATGATTTGGCTTTCTGTGACATTATGGAGAACTCCAGGTGGCCATGCAATGGATTTGCATGCAACCAATTTAAGACAGTTGATAAAAGTGAGATTGGTACCACTACCTGGTCGTTAGACACCTGTGGTGTCACGGATCTACACAGAATATTATCTTTGATTATATAATTCTGCTGCGTATACTTTATATATTCCTTTTCCTTAGGATTTCCGTTCAAAGCATTTATGATTTTTTCTAATTGCTGTATTAGTTCAGTGCTCCAGCCCAGATCTTCCTGTTCAGATACAGTTTTAACAATAGGCATGGATGTTGATATATCTATTAATTCAGCTAATGGCTCCATACAAGATGACGAGGGGTTGCGTGATAATGCATCAGCCATGATATTTGCTTTCCCAGGTAAATACCCGATCCTTGCGCCAAAGTCTTGGATGATCATATGCCACCGAGTTCGTTTAGGGCTGTGACTAAAGCCTTTAAAGAAATCAGTTAGGGGCTTATGGTCAGTAAGAACCTTGACAGGATAACCATATATTATGAACTTAAAATGCACTAGTGAATTAACAATAGCTAGCCCTTCCTTGTCTATTACTGCATATTTACTTTCGGAAGGTCTCAGTTTACGTGAATAAAAAGCTATCGGGAAAAACTGTTTGTCATATTGTTGAAGCAATACCCAACCTACTCCTAGGTTTGAGGCATCTGTTGCAATGAAGAATTCCTTACCGAAGTCAGGAAATTTTTAGATAGGAGAACTACACAGTTCATCTTTAAAGGTATCAAATGCATGTTGATGCTGCTCAGACCATATGAAATCTACGCCCTTCCTCGTAAGATCGGTTAGGGGAGCGGCTATTATTGTATAATTGCGTATAAAATGCCTGTAATACCCACTACACCCCAGAAATTGCTTTATTCCCTTGACATTAGTAGGTTTCGGAAAGTTACGGATAGCTGACACCTTATCGTGGACTACTTTAAGACCTTCACTAGACACCGTAAAACCTAAATAGACTAATTCTGTTTTGAAGAATTCACACTTACTAATCTTTACCATTAAATTATGCTGTCTTAGTCTCTGTAGCACTAGCTCCAGTTTACGTACATGGTCTTCTAAGGTATTAGAAAAGATTACAAGTTCGTCCATATAGGCATGCAATATGTCCCCTAACAAGTCTCCAAACACTATGTTGATCATTCTAGTAAATGTTATGGGAGCACAACGTAAACCAAAAGACATACGCAAAAATTCATAATGTCCCCTGGCTGTGCTGAAGGTAGTGTATGGGATACTATCTTCTTTTAATGATATCTGGTGAAAGCCTTTATTTAAGTCCAAACTGGTAAAATATTTGTTCTGACCTAGCAAAGATAAAATATCGTCAGTACATGGCACTGGGAATCGATCAGGGATCGTTTCCTCATTTAAGCGATGGAAGTCTATGCAGATACGCCATGTTCGATATTTTTTCGGTACATCTATTAACGGAAAATTATAAGGGGTGTTCGATTTCCTGATTACTCCTTCTTCTAGCATTTTACCTACTTCATCATTTATCTCATTCTGGAATTTCATAGGGAGTCTGTACGAGGGTACATAGATAATTTTCTGTTGATGTTTGTGAATTACTAAAGTGGTATTCAAATGATTACAGACTTCAATATTACATTGTTGTTGTGAGCCGACTGTATAAATATCTTGTATGACGGACAATCCGTTAGTTTTCAAAGTGTCGGAAAGGATTAATATTTCAGATCCCGGCAAAGTTTTCTTTACTTGCACTAATATATTCGAAGTTACGTTCGGCTCGATACATTGCGTGCAAGCTGATATTACGGGTGAAGGAGATTTCTGTTGGATCGCATATATTATTTCTTGATTCATGAGACAAGTGATGGGTTCTTCAACGTACGTTACAGTTTTATTTGTCGTCTCCTTTTTATCCAGAACTGATTTTAAGGTATTAGAAGACTTATAGAATTTTCCTTTGATATACACGACGTGTTTGGCAGGGGTTAAGGTAATATTTTGAGTGCCCATAGATGGGTATCCTATAATTACAGCTGGATACATATCAATGTTTTGTACAACAATATTGGTATCGGCAAACGCGCGCTTACCGACCTTGTACTGAACATGAGTTACACCTATTACATTTAATTCATTATTTCCTATACCCGAGAGCCTTCCTCCGGACTTCTCTACAGGGAAGTTCGGAAATAACAAGTGGTGAGTCCTCAAATCCATGATATTTCGTGGACTACCAGTGTCAAAAAATAATGTGAAGGATCGGTGTTCTATATTTACAGCATGTAAGGTTGGTTGTAACTCATTTTGGCTTATTATTGTGTGAATTTGTTGCAAATCTACGGGAACCTGCACTGATTTATTGGATTCGGCAGTGTGTTTCAAAGGAAAATCTATTGCCTCACAATGATCTGATAAATTATTAAATGGATTATTTGACACAAAATATGTTGATATGAATGACCCAACATCACTCTCTCCCCCAATGGAGTTAACTACATGGTATTTGCTTTGCTTTGCACATTCGGAAAATTCGTCTGACCTTGCGAGTTCTGGCTAGACGGCCCAGTAACAGAGTTACTTGAAGCAATATTTGTTTGCTTGTGATTTTTAACAGCATTGCCATTTGCCTGTTTCTTCTTATTAAATTGAGGATTCTTCTTTTTATTTCCATAAGGAACTGTTTGCGTGTTTCTAGGATTCTGCTGTTGATTACGCGAGAAGCATAGACTATATGAATGGGTGGAACTGTTATGTATTGAACAAAATCGCGACCTACAGTCTGCAATCATGTGACCTTGACGTTTACAATTGTAACAAATCATCCTTGCAGCTTGATTATTATTATCTACGTTTACTTGTTGTGGCTTAGTTTAATTTTTTTGCAAAAACTTAAGTAAGCAAGGGATCAATGTCAGTATACTTAGAATGTGCTTCTTTATCTGTTTATACACATCTAGATCTGTACTTTCGGGCGTTAGCTTTTTATCAAAACACCGCACTAAAGCTCCAGGCAACATAATTGTCATGAGAGTTAAATACATTAGCCTTAAGAAATCTTTCACGGCGATGTTATCTCCTGTAACCAATGTAGAATTACTTAACTTATCCTGATATTCATTCAGCCGGTCGTCAATGAGTGCCACCCGTTCTATAACATTAAGCTGAGTCATAGAGGCTTGATTAAGTGTGTTTCTTAATGTCAAAACTAGGTCTAAAGCTTCCTCACCGCCATATATTGCACGAAGCCTAACTTTGAAATTGTCCCATGTAACTGCCTCTTGGAAGGAGACTCCTCTAAGATATGAGTTTTCATCTCCTTTAGCAAAATCAATGAAACTTTTAGCTTCTTGTAATTGTACAGATGGGTCTGTGATGCATTTTGCGTTTAAATGAGTATCTACTGACGAGATCCATGACTCGACATTCTGAGGCAGGAACCCATTGACCCGACCTTGAAAAGGAAGAATAGCTGACCTTGCACTCACTAGAGTAACAACGGGAATAGGGTTACTGGGTCCGGGAGTGGGGTTACTGGGTCCCGGAGTTGGGTTACTGGGATTCACCGGTGGCGTCATGTTAACTTTAACTTTTTTCCTATCACTACAATTCCTTGCGATCCTATCAAAATATCTGTATGAATACACACGCCCACTGCGTAAACGCATATGCACTATACAATAAAGATGTGTTGCAGATTATAACAAAGTCACCGAAAATGATGATATTAAGACAGTTAATGTGACAAAGATATCTCCCGAGAACTTCTGAAAGAAAACGGAATAAGCACAAAGAGAAAAAAAAATTCAGCAGACGAGAATTCGTAGTTGAATATATATTCCTTTAATGAAGGAAGATTAAGATTACACATAACACACCCCAGCAATAATGGACGATCGACTCGTGACATAAAACACTTAACTGAAAAAACCATGAATGAATAAAAGATGTACTTAATTTTGGTATATATGCGCGAAGATTGTTTTGATCCGATGACGTCATGTCCTCTTAATCTCTCACGTTTGCAGGAAGAGTTTAGCTGGCATGAAGACCTTCGACTTGGCTTCTTGTCGTGCGTTGTTTATTCGATGAATGTTTCACTTCCCGATGTGATTCTTGAATGTATGCAATGAAAGTTGTTCACTAAACGTTGATATAGATACTAGAATTTGTCTCAATGAAGTACATTTCTTCGTATTCTTAGGATGTTTACTGATGCTTGTTGATTGAAGATCCTGGTTCTTCAGTTTATATTTGATTTATAGCTGATATTTGATGAGTTCATTACTTCGGTAGACGTAGATACTTCATTGTAATTGTAGATCTAATACTGTTGTAACTGCTGATTATTACAGTTGTAACCGCTGGTTGTTATAGTTGTAATCGCTGGTTGTTATAGTTGTAATCGCTGCCACCAATTGTTAGTGTACGAATGTTGTACGTACACATTGTGGTTCCATCTTCATGTCTCTTCAATGTGATATAGAAATATTAGACTTGTAGGTTCTCAGAAGTCAAAGTTTTAGGTTAACATTAAACAATTTAGCTGCATCACTGGAGTATGGATGGTTTGGTTGGATGACCATTCCGTATGAAAAGATGAATAGAACTGATTTACAATAAGTTTGCGTCGATAACGTAACACTAGCTATCTCAGCGTTATACAAAAATACAAAGTAAAATTATCACGTAGCCTTATGGCCGGAAGCCAGGTGATTCCGGTAGGGCTCAATAGGTCAACTGCTTCCCACGGGAGGCTTTGTGACATGTTTAGAAGACATACATAAATGTTTACTCATGCATTGCTTTCCAAGCATTGCTTTAGCATGGTCTAGTTTCACATCCTGTTATGGCTGTTGTCATATTCCTAATTCACCAATGACCCCTTGGGTCATGGGTTTATTAATCTATACATTACATATATATATATATATATATATATATATATATATATATATATATATATATATATATATATATATATATATGTATATTTATTATATATATATATATATATATATATATATATATATATATATATATATATATATATATATATATATATATATATATATATATATATATATATATATGTATATAAATATATATTATATATATATATATATATGTATATATATACATATATATGTTCATAAAATATATACATACATATATATATATATATATATATATATATATATATATATATATATATATATATATATATGTATATATATATATATATATATATGAATATACATATACATATATATATATATATATATATATATATATATATATATATATATATATGCACATATATATATATATATATATATATATATATATATATATATATATATATATATATATATATATATATATATATATATATATATATTTTATATATATGTATATGCACATACACACACACACACACACACATATATATATATATATATATATATATATATATATATATATATATATATATATATATATATATATATATATACATATATATA
>NC_090726.1:74193287-74203287 GCF_036898095.1 Palaemon carinicauda | reverse complement strand
TACTGAAACAGAGTTTCTTAAGGGTGTGTAGGACCGGCAACCATGCCGGCTCATTCCACACCTCATAGGGGACCCTTTTCCCTCCCCCTCTGTTCTTTTATGATGGCTGAGCCATTGTCTTTCTTTGAGCCGTCATCCTGCAGCCTCACCGTTGCCGGTGGGTTGCCGGGGCTGGCCAGACTCCCTCTCTGCAGCTGTTGTCCGGCTGCCTGCGGCTATGTCAGCTGCACACAGCCATGACAACTGCCGGCGGCCATGTTGGCTGCTGGCGACCATGTGTTTTACAAACTGTCGACGGCTATGACCGTTGCTGGCGGCTATGCAAGCTCCTGGTAGCCATGTCATCTGTCGGCAGCCATGACGGCTGGCGGCAGCTGCCGGCTGCTGGCAGCCATGATGGCTGTGGGTGGGAAGTCCCTTCTGTCACCAAGGTTCTTCAGTTCTCCCTTGGACTGCTGGCCTCAAGTTCTGTTGTCGGGGTACTACCGCCAGCCAGGCCGGCACAGATAGGTGCTGACACAGCTGGCATCACGCTTACTGTACTAGCGCTGCCGGATAATAGCCTGCCCGCTGCGTGCCGGCTGGACCTTGCCGGCGATAGTACTGTGGCTGGATGGAAGCCTGAATGTTACATTCTCCCCTTCCATTTGAACCTTCTTTCTGGAGAAAGGCATTATATTAGACTTTTACATCCTTAATTACTGTATACATACACAGTAATAAGGTAGTCTTCACTCCATGCTGTATCACTCTCTTTTAACTAGCATGCTGGCTGTGCCGGCAGGAACTAGCTTTGCCAGCTATATGCCGGCTGAATTACAGTATATGTTTATACAGGTAGTCAGTATATTTGAAGTATAGGATATATTGCAGATAGAAAAACTACCGTATATATTATACTAGTAGTTATTTTCCAATATATCTTGGGTATCCTTGCTCGGGTGTTTGCTGAGACCAATACTCTATTGAAAGAATGGAATTTCTTCAATATTCTGATTAGAAATCAGTTTTCATATTACCTATAGTATTAAATAATTTAAAGCGCTGGTGGTATTACACTTTTAACCCTCAAAGGGTAGAACCCTCATCCTTGAGTCTCCCTGATCAGGAAACTCTATGATTTAATATTGTAAGGGAGGTCACAGTAAATGAGCTGGGTAGGATACACAAATAGATGTCTTTTATATTTCCTAGTCCAGTCGGCGTCAAAGGTACCTGAACTACATTATATATAATTATACAGTAGCCAGTAATTTGCAGTAGAGTATATACTGCAAACAGAAAACTATAGTATGATTATACAGTAGTTATTTCTAACATATCTTGGGTACCCTTGTGTGGGCTTCTGCTGGTACCGTTCCTATATTGAAAGAATAGAATTCCTACAATACTCTGATTAGAAATAAGTCATCCCAGTGTTAAGAATAAAAAGGGGCAGTGACTTGTACACTTCTCTATCCCTAGGGGTTAGAACCCTTTAGTTGGAGTTCCCTTGATAGAGGAATCTCCTTATAGTTAATACTGAGGGGAGGTAATAGTATTCGGTTGCAGGGGATACAGAGCTATGTCTCCCACTATCCCTTTCTAGCTTACTATCCTAAGCTATTTTGTTAAAAGATGACTTTTGTATATTGCTTATCAGTGAGATAATCAATTGTATACTCATTCTGCTTTCCTTTCTTTACAGGAGGAACCCCAGATGACATGTGTTGCAGTCTTCAGCAATATCAGGAGTAAGTGTTTTTACGGTCATAATACATGCAGGTTTCATGCCACCTGCAATATTATTTCCGAATCCCTGCATCATTGGAACCCACAAGTTTGCAATGTATGTCAGACCTTAATGTCCGAAGGTTTCGAGAATCCCAAGTCGATAGAGTCTAGGGATGCAGCTCGTAACAAATAACGCAACTGTTTGAGAGGCTACCAGAAAATCTTTCCGGGACCATACATACCTATTGATAAGATGCGTAACCTATTATTCCCTAAAGAAAGTAAGGAAATAGTGGTGCCCCAGGCACGATTCAAACCTCCCTAAGGCCAGATAGCCTTTGGGACGGAGGGCAGGAAGCCTCCACGGGAAGAGGGGGAGAATGTCGTGTCGGAATTGTTTCCGTCTGTGCCGGCTATAGAGCCATTGACATCGACATCTTCTCCCCCTACCCCTCTATTAGATGGAATTGACCATTTATGGGTCCAAATGAAAGGTCTAATAGAAAACCTTCGCAAACGAGACGAACAGGTTTCATACAAACGACCCAGAGACCAAGACCTTCCGACATGCTCCAATCCCTGGCGGTTTGCGGAGCATATGCCGATTTTAAACGGCATGAACTAACGTCAAGAAAAGATACGGAACTGAAGAAGGTCATGGTTCTCGACCATGATAAGGTACAGGCTATCTTGTCAAGTAGCCTGAACACCCTTCCTTTCTTGCTCCTGCTTCAATATCATTCCCCTTTATGTGGAAGGCATTTAAATCTGTAGCTAAGGCAGTGGAGTCAGGTAGACCTTGCCCTGCAAATGAGGGGTGCAAGCCTCTGTCACTAGCCTTTCCCAGGCAGGAGAAGGATTGGTTGGAAGTCCACTTAACCTTTTCAGTAGGAAGACTAGACGCGGATGTCGGTAGTCGACAGTTTAGTGAGAATCTCCCTAAACTATCTGAGTTTCTTTTCTATAACGAACAAGAGACATAGGAGAGACTTGCAGTCTCCCTATCCCTAGAGACCTGCATAGAGTTGTGTTCAACCCACCAAACTACCCCCGGACATGCTCGTGGTCTTGGCCAAAATGCATATGGCCACCTTAGTAAAAGACCTTTATGGCTTTATGAAGGCTAGGAGAGCCTGTAGAGAGTTTGCGTTCGCTGCCGCGACAGTGAAACAAGAAACCAGGAAGTTGATATCTTCCAACATCTGGGGTAGAGACCTCTTTCCAAACGAGATAGTTAGAAAGGCGATTAAAGAGGCCACGACGGAGAACATAGGGCTTCTCTAAAAGTGGGGCATCCTTTCAAAGAGAAAGTCTTCCGCGGTTTTGGGTCCCCAACCTAAAAGGAAGACGGAAAAGTCAAGTAGTTTTCCTCGAGATGTTCAACAACATCCCACAGTCACAATGAACGCGGTGCCACAGGCAAGCGGTCTAATATGCAAACCTTCTGATCAAGCGAAGCAAACAGATGCTTCCGGTAGGAGGGAGGCTCCTTCAGGACCGCTGGATCTTGGATCCTTGGGTCCAAGGCCTAATCAAGGTGGGACTAGGTTGGGAAGTACACATGCCTTCACCATTATTTCCTCAACTCTTCCTACACTCCAAAACCCTCCTGGAAGAGTATACCTTAGAGCTCTAGAGTATACAGGCTGTAAGGAAAGTAGAGTCCATCGAATTCCAGGGAAGGCTGTTTGGTGTTCACGAGAAGGACTCAAGAAAACTCAGAGTCATTCTGGACTTGTCGCCACTCAACAAGTTCAAATAAAACAGCAAATTCAGAATGTTAATCCTTCGGAACATAAGGACCTTATTTCAAGAAGGGGAGTTCGCATCTTGTCAGACCTGAAAGACGTCCATTAACAACTTCCAGTCAGTCACCCCCTCCCCTCCTACCTAGGATTCAAGTTACAGAGGATAACGTATGTCCTAGGAAAGATACTTGTCTGACTAAACATAGTCCTAAGCATCTTCATGGGATTAGCGGACACAGTCACGCAAAAACCAAGCCTAGAAATGGTTCAGGCAACAATGTACCTGGACGAAAGGCTGGAGTGGGCAGCACCCGAAGTGGCTGGTCTATGATCATCCAAGGAAGTGATCCGGTTCCCGGAACATCAGGGATGCAAGATAAGCTTCAAGAAGTCTCAATTCTCTCCTTCTCAAAGGCTTCAATGGCTAAGAAAACCATTGAAACCTGTGGTGACACCAACTCTCCTTTCCATTGCGAATGTAAAAGGAGATCGCAGTATCGGTCAATAGACTATGGTAATCAATCAGGATTCCAAGACACTAACAGGGAGAAGTTCAGAACTCTCTTCAGTTCGAAATAGTGACAGACCCACTGCTAAGAGCACAGCTGATAGATGCGTTAAGAGTCTGGAGAAGATACGCATGAAACGCTCGAAGAGATCTAAAAGGACCGATATCGGTGTTTCCTTAATCGCTTCCCTTACAATTGTCAAGGGCCAAAAGCCTATTGAAGACCAAGTTGGTCCTGTCATGGATGGAGAAACTCTCTCCACGCAGATCAGACCTCCTCAGGTTGATCTGGGACATCGAAGTGATAATGAGACATCAGAACCGACAAGGCTAGAGAACGTCTCATACAGTCTAGGTGACGTTAACCATCCTTTATCTGAAGGGATGGCACCTATCAGCAGTTCATGTACAATTGATCCGCAATGTGACAGTGGATGCTCTATTCGGGCTCGAGCCGATAGAGTTGGAATGGTCCACGAACGCAGTCCTATTCCTTCCCAGATGGGAACAAGTCCCCGAACTGCAGATCGACCTCTTCGTCACGAGCGTCATAAAAAAACTACCTCGATAAGTAGCTCCATACGAGGATCCTCTAGTGGAGATAACAGACATCATGTCTTTAGTGTAGAAGGGATGGACTAAGGAATTCCTGTTCATCCCATCCAATCTTCTGCTGAAGGTCCTCAACACGCTGAGATCCTTCCGGGGAGGAGTGGCTCTGTGGGCTCCCAAGTAGCCCAAGAGCAATCTGTTCCCTTTAGTGAAGGAACAGAAGCTGAGGCTGGCCCTAGTTCTGAACCCACAGATATCTCAGAGGGTTCAGAAGTTAATTGCCTTCAATTTTTCACAGAGAGCCCAAACCCTTCATTTCATGATTTTCTTGCCTTAGCGGTTAGGAAAAGTTTTGGGATCTCAGATGGCAATATAGAATTCTTACAAGAACACAAGTCTAAGTCAACTAGAAGACAATATGAGTCATCTTGGAAGAATTGGGTTGCTTTTGGTAAAAGCAAAGGGACCGAAAGAAATTTCAATGAACTTCTGTCTGTCCTTCTTTGTCCACGTTCATAATCAAGGTCTGGCAGCCAACACGATAACTACGTGCAAGTCAGCCTTGACTAGACCTTTTTTATATGCCTTTCAAGTGGATCTGGCGGATGAAATCTTTAATAAGATTCCAAAGGCATGTACAAGGCTTAGGTTTAGCCCATCTCATGGTCTTTGGACAAGGTCCTACATTATGCCTCATCTGTGAACAATGAAGATTGTTCCCTTAAGGATCTAACCCAAAAAGTTATTTTTCTGTTCGCTATAGCCTCTGGGGCTAGAGTTAGTGAAATTGTGGCCCTATCCAGAGATGAGGGCCACATTCAGTTCACAGAAGCAGAAGAACTGAATCCCTCTCCTGATCCAGACTTTCTCGCTAAGAACGAGCTACCCACGAAGAGGTGGGGTCCCTGGAGAATCTGCCCTCTGTAGGAAGATGTCTCTCTATGTCCTGTAGAGTGTCTAAAGGTCTATCTTCATAGAACTCCAGACTTCAGGGGAGGACAGCTCTTTAAAGGAGAAACCTCTGGATCAAACTTGTCCCTGAAACAACTGAGGCAAAGCTCACCTACTTTATTTGTAGAACAGATCCTGACAGTACTCCTGTAGGTCATGATCCGAGAAAAATTGCTTCATCACTGAACTTTCTTCAGTATATGGATTTTGAGCGTCTTCGCTCATATACTGGATGGAAATCATCCAGGGTGTTTTAAAAACACTATGCTAAGCAGGTCCATGAACTGAAGCACTATGTGGTGGTGGCAGGTAGTGTATTCAAACCTGTCGTCTAATTCTGCGATGAAAAGTCAATTGATTTGGCCTGTCAATTAAAGGGTGAAGGTGTCAGCACTATTAGTGTGATCCCCTTTTTGATAAGTGTTACTATATATCAGGTGTGAAATCATACAGATAGCACTAGTGCCGTGTGTATGTAGTACACAGTGCTGATAGAATATAACAAGTACAGATATTATGAAGAGAAATTTATTAAAACTTTTCTTCAGTGTGAGAGTGGCACTCATCATTTCTTCCCTTTCAAAAGGGGAAAAATAATTTTTGTATATGTTGCAGGTATAATTCCTTTATCATTCTACATGTATTTTACATGTTAATTCATTTAGCTATTTATTAGAAATAAATGTCTATTAGAATGTAATTGCGTCCTAATTAACCCGACAATTGCATGTTTAAGATGCCAGAGTTCTTTGACTTACTGATGTATGTATATTTCATATCATTGTATGCTTGCAAACAATGGATATAATGGACACTGATAATGGTTCAGCAATATATACAAACCATGAGACCGTTTGTATATTCAGTGTATACTTATGTTTATTCATACAATATATGCTAAACTTGAGGCCCCTTTTCTACCGTCTAGAATGCCTCTTCCTTGTAGGGGGTAAGAAGCACTAACATCGTTTATGTTTAGTGATGATGACGGATAACGGTAACGTCATTTGTCTCAAATGGTCCAAAGGACCATAGAAATATTGTCCCAAGGTTAAGGCACTGATGAAAATCCCCAGATACATTAATTCTCTGGTATGCTTCCATCAGGACGACATGGCTTGGGCCCAAAAAACGGATTTTGAGCGAAGCGAAAAATCTATTTTTGGGTGAGATAGGCAAGTCGTCCTGATGGACCCACCCTTCTTTTCTAAAGAAAAGATCTTCACATTATCTCTCCCGAACGACTGTATCTGTAGCACCATGCTCAATGCTACAAGGAATGTCTGCCATATAGGATATGGCGCTGTTGTGATACTCAAAAGTAGTATGGGAACTAGGGTAACATTGATACAGCTCCCCTTCTAGTTCTGCCACTTTCCCCCTCGAAGCAAGAACGCTATTCGGGGTGCAGATTGCTATGTGGCGTGTCAAGAATACGTCCGCTGATATTATGCGATATCCTTGTGAGAAATTTAAGGATAATCGTATCAGAATTTAGAATTCTGGAGACCTAAAGGTAAATTCTCTGGGAATATCACTGTAGTTAATTATCCCTTAGGAAGCTACTCTTAGGAACCTTCCATCAGGACGACAGGGCCATCTCATCTAAAAATAGATTTTTCTCTCTGCTCAAAGTCTTGTATATATATAAGTATATATACATACATATATATATATATATATATATTTATGTATATATATATATATATATATATATATATATATATATATATATATATATATATATATATATATATATATATATATATATATATATATATATATATATATATATATATTTAAATATATATATATACATATATATATATATATATATATATATATATATATATATATATATACATATATATATATATATATACATTTATATATATATATATATATATATATATATATATATATATATATATATTATATATACATATATATATATATATATATATATATATATAATATATATATATAAATACATATATATATATATATATATATATATATATATATATATACTATATATATATATATATATAAATATATATATATATATATATATATATATATATATATATATATATATATATATATATATAATATATATATATATATATATATATATATATATATATATATACATATATATATATATATATATATATATATATATATATATATATATATATATATATATATATATATATATATATATATATATATATATATGAATATATATATATATATATATATATATATATATATTATATAATATAATATATATATATATATATATATATATATATATATATATATATATATATATATATGCGTGTATACATGCATATACAAATATGTATATATATATATATATATATATATATATATATATATATATATATATATATATATATATATATATATATATATATATAATATATATATATATATATACATATATATATATATATATATATATATATATATATATATATAATATATATATATATATATATATATATATATATATGTATATGTATATATATATATATATATATATATATATATATATATATATATATATATATATATATATATACATATGTATGTATTTTCATATATATATATATATATATATATATATATATATATATATATATATATGTCCTAATCCTTGTCTGAAGTTATAAGAATCAAGTAATTAAATTGCTGAAAGATTCTCCGGCTTTGGAGGTAATGTGTTAGCCACAAGACAGTCTAAGAAGTTATACTAAAATAAAACGACGTTTATTTCAAAAATATTCCTTGCCTGATACGAGAAAGGGGGCCATGAAAGAAAATTACAAATGCAAAATTCGGGAAGGTGAATCTTTTCTTAGTTTTGCAACTCACATTTCTCGGAATTATGATTCGTTTGCTTCCCGGATTGCCAATCTCCCAGAAGGTGATATAAAAGCATTCGCCCATAAACATATTCACAGGTTAGTAAACCTGTATTTATGTTGTTATTTGTTTGAGGACAATCGCTCGTTACCAGATGTAGTGAGCGCCATACAAAACATTCTAAACAGTTTGCCAAAAGAAAGAGTGACTGGGAATAACTGGTTTTTCCGAGAAGTTGGCAGCCATGAGATACACTCACCAACCCCAAAGCGGGAGAGAGGAAAACGCAGACAGCAGGTGAGAAGTCTTCAGATATTGGCAGTGTTGGGGAGAGGGGCACCAACGAGTGGAGGTCCTACCCAAGGATCCCCCCACTGTTACACTTGTCAGGCCTACAGTCATCTATCTCGAGAGTGCCCAGCAAAAGACGTCAATGGGGGGCGGGCTGTGGCACATGCACGGCTCCCCCTGCCCAACATCCGAGGAAAAGGAAACAGAGGAAGGGGGAGACGAGGGAGATCAATTCCCCCCCCCCCCCCCCGACATCATATGCAGCAGCCGAGGCAGCGATGGGAGTGACAACGACGGAGTTGGTAGAGCAGGCACTGGGACCTCCATAGGTAACCCCGACCTCACCCCCGCAGCACTAGGGAGCAACGGCGTTGAAGCTGAGGTAATTGGCCCATGCCCCATATAACCTAATAGCCGACTAGGAACATTAGCAGTTAGGATTCACCTGCCAGATAAATCCATTCGAGCGCTGATCGACAGAGAAGCCAGCGTATCACTGATTGAAAAAAGATTCTCCTCAAACCCAATAGAGTCAGCGGCATACATTGTCCTCGACACGCCAGGTGGAAATAAACTACGCATAATCCATACAACGATCATCAGCTTTAAGGTGGGATCTGTGAAGTTTACACATGATTTTTTTGTCTTGCCTACCTTGTGAATTCCCTGAATCGAGGCTATTTTTGGAATTGATTTCATAACCAGTAATCAAATATGCATTTTTGGGGGAAAACATACAATAACAGTAAAAGCAAAAGGGTGCATTTTGCCGATAGAATGTCATGGGAGAGTGAATGCTTTTGGGGGCATGAAGATACATTTAAGTAAGGTATCAGCTGTATCTGAGAGAGGAGAAATGTTTTCTCCCCAGACACTTACGAGCATATCAGTGACCCCGTGTCAGCATCTTCCGGAAAGAGCCAAGGTCTTTGTTAAACCCCATGACAATTGGGAACATGCAATCTTAGAGGGCTTATCGGAAATTAAATAGAAGAGAGCTGATATAACGATAGTTACTTTATCAAATAAAATAGTTCTGTTAAGAAGTGATTCTGTGTGTGAATTAGAATTATGTGAAATTGATAATAGTGGGATCTTGGGAGCCACAACTCCAGAGAGAGAGAGAGAGAGAGAGAGAGAGAGAGAGAGAGAGAGAGATGTGAGCGTTGAAGGTGAATATATGTGGGTGGCCGAGGATATGACCAGGGGTGTCCAGAATGAATGCCCCGATGATGGAGGTTTGATTGACTTGGGAGGTTGGGACACAAGAGAGGTCCGAGAGGAACAGTAAAAAAAGGAATGGATGCAAATAGTGAGAGCAGTTAATAAAGGGGAATCGTAG
>NC_090726.1:74185787-74188287 GCF_036898095.1 Palaemon carinicauda | reverse complement strand
GTGGGGAAGTAGCTGTCCAAAAAAGCTACAACTTTACTCATCAGGTCCTTCATGTAAAAAATATTGACATCGGGGATAGTGGCACGTACAGGTTTGGTTATGGCTGTTTGAAGCAGGTTGCAGGTGAGAAATAGCGGTCATTTCCCTGAGGGCAAAGCATTTTGGTCCCACAAAGGTTGTTGAGAAAGCTGAAAAAGCTAGGCCATACGAGTTGCTGGCGATGGTGATCACTGTTCCAGGAGTTGTTTTGAGGGCATCATACGCCTTTGTGGTATCCCCTCGGAATCAGCCCTAATCAGGGATTTCAGGAGAAAGTATCCTCGTGGATCACCACGGGGACGTAGTCTGCTTTGGTACTTGAGCAAGTCATGCTCCGTGATGCAAACCTATAACTCGGCGAGCGTAAATCAGACAAATGCCACTGTATTGGCTAAGGATGGCAGTTTCATTGATGTGGCGTAGATAGAACAGTCAGGGTCTGAAGATTCTCTCTGCCTAGCTTCTAGTAACCAGATCTCTGTATGAGTAGCTACTCTTGTAATATGCTTCGTTATAATATTGATTTACAAAAAAATTGGAAAATCGTTATGATTGTCATCATCATCCTGTTGAACATAAATGATTTCCTATGGCATACAGTATGCTTGACAGCACTTCAAGGTCAACGTATTTTGATGGTGTCTGTTTGTCCCAAGATTCACCAGCAAGTCATTTTTAATAACTATCCAGATCTATTAACCATAATCTGTGGAAAACCCTTTGCGGTAAACCTCTTCTCCAAATTCACAAAAAAGTAGCCTGGAGAGATTATTCACTTTAAGATATTTTCAGATATACAAATAAGTAACAAAATATGTTTAGCTCTCTCTCTCTCTCTCTCTCTCTCTCTCTCTCTCTCTCTCTCTCTCTCTCTCTCTCTCTCTCTGAAATCAAGACCGCAGTTAAATTCATTTGTTTTGCCAAATAACCGTGTTTAGAATTCATAAAATTACTTTATAATTTGTCCCGATGAGTCAGTTTCCATGAAGATTCTATATTGATCGTGAAAATATACGATTACAATTCGTTTTAGATATTTAGTTTTCTTTCAAATGTATCGAATGTAATATTATATTTTGTGGAAATAATGTTAGATTTATAGACCAGAAAATTAAGTATACCGTAATGCTAGATAATAAGGACTATAAGAATCAAGGGAAATAAGAAATGGAAACCAATAATAAAGGAAAAAGATAAATAATAATAAAGACTTGATTGAACAGAACATAAGTACTTTATCTTTAGAGGAAAATGTATTAGAAATGCAATATTAAAGTACGCGCATAGAATGAAAAAAAGGAAGAAATATCTAACCTAAGAACAATAATCCCAAAGAAGTGACTGACATAGAAAACATAAAACATTCATAAGAAAAATAGATAACTTCAACAAAACACGCATTAACTCATCTTATTAAATGAAAAGTTAGTAAATAGTTCGTCAAATTACCTTCCGGCACTTTAAAGTTCCAGATTCTTTATTGGGATTTTCTACCCTCAGGTTGGCTTCCCAAATTGAAGATTCCTGAAAATCTTTTTCTCCTTTCCTGATATTTACTCCATCATAATTTGTAATAATTCCCTCTTGGTTATACATCTTCTTTCAGTTTTTTGTTTTAATATAATATAAGCTGTTTGTTATCTTTTCATTGCTAACATCGTTTGCTCCTTCCGCCTTTCTTATAGTACTTTTTGAAGATATTTTTTCTTTAACGTAGTTTTTTCTTGATTGCTGCAAATTCTTATAAATTTTGAGAAAATTTATCTAATCCTCCATATCTATTATTAACTCTCCAGTTTCTCATCTTGTTCTAAATTAGTCTTGAAATGCTCTTTCTTAGTTATTCAAATTTTATTTCCCTGTCATATTCAAAAAATAATTTGTTACTTAGTAGAATTCGGTTACTACACGGCGTGGTTTCCATCCAGGCTTCTTTCCTTCACATTTCCATATACGAATTTTCTAAATTTACTATTGGAAATATAATCATAGAATCTCTTCTATCAAGAAGTTTGATTTACAAATAATCTCAAAAGATTTATCATGTTCAGTTACTGTATTGTGAATTATATTATTGATCCCAAAAGGTATACTCAACCTTTTGGAATGAGACTTATCTTATTTTTATTTTATTCTTTTTTTTTTCCTTTTTTTTTCTTCTCCCTAAAGAGATGTAATAAGATATCTGTATAAGGCTTAATTATTTCTTCTCTTGTAGGCCCTCGTATATGACAATATGATTCGATTCACAGCAGCATTTTTTCATTAGATATAGTCAATTTCTCTTTGAGGAGATATTTGACAATTGCAAAATATATTTGCCTTCAGGTCCCTATAATGAAATGATATATATATATGTATATATATATATATATATATATATATATATATATATATATATATATATATATATATATATATATATATATATATATTTTATATATGCTCTTTGTTCACAGTG
>NC_090726.1:74173287-74175787 GCF_036898095.1 Palaemon carinicauda | reverse complement strand
CATCATTTCTCTTTATTGGAGTATTTCAAACATATCGTAAGCTAATAAGGTGAATATATCGAAAATCAATGTTTAATATACCAGTGTCCTTGGTATTTATAATTAGTAGCATTGATGATGGACGTACGTAAAATATACCCTCAACAACAAATTCTGATGCATGTTTTTTTTTTTTTTTTTTTTTTTTTTTTTTTATCCTTAAGAATCATGGGTGATTAAGTATGATTTCAGATATTAATTTCTGTAACTTTAAAATCTACCTTAAATTTGCACTATTCAACAACAGAACGTAACAAACATTTACTTAGATCTTTAAAAAATCAAACAATTTTATAGCAGTATATATGCAATTACCAACAACATTCATGTCCTTACACATATCTAGGGTTTGACCATGCTAGTAGTGGGAGAATTTAGTTTAATCGTTCACAGCAAACCAAGCTAGTATAGGTAGCTCTGGATAGAGCAGGTTTACTGATCATGGCAATATGCTAACCGTTCCACGACTTTGGTGAATCCTCATCCAGAAGAGAATATATATATGTATATATATATATATATATATATATATATATATATATATATATATATATATATATATATATATATGTATATATATATGTATATATATATATATATGTATATATATATATATATATATATATATATATATATAAAATATATACATACGTATATATATAAATATATATATATATATATATATATATATATATATATATATACATAAACATATATAGATATATATATATATATATATATATATATATATATATATATATATATATATATATATATATATGTATATATATATATATATATGTGTGTGTGTGTAAATATAAATATATATACATACATACATACATATATATATATATATATATATATATAT
The DNA here is from genome assembly GCF_036898095.1 of Palaemon carinicauda. NCBI lineage: Eukaryota > Metazoa > Arthropoda > Malacostraca > Decapoda > Palaemonidae > Palaemon > Palaemon carinicauda. The sequence goes on along the minus strand of NC_090726.1, from coordinate 74,174,877 downwards.
ATACATATATATAGAGATATATATATATATATGCATATATGTATATATATATATATATATATATATATATATATATGTATATATATATACATACATATATATATATATATATATATATATATATATATATATATATATATATATATATATTTATATATATATATATATATAATATATATATATATATATATATAATATATATATGTATATATACATACATATATAAATATACATATATATATATATATATATATATATATATATATATATATATATATATATATATATATATATATGCAATTCAAAAGCTAAAGAGATATGATTATGGGATGAAAGAAGTGATTTTTTTAGAGGGGGTGGGAGGTGTGGGATTTAGTGATACTGAATATAGTTTCTATCATTAAGTATATTGTGTACAAATTCTCATCACTCCTTTTTTTTCAATTTTGAAACTGATAGTTACCTGGCAAGGATTGAATATTATAACAACCTTAACCTATTGACAGGTTTTTCCTAATCCTGACCCATTTCCCTTTTATTGGAAAATTATATAATTTTCTAGTTATTTTATTTGATATTGAAATACAAATGGATGCGTTTGTGTGTGAAAAGATAATGCATGTAAATTGTTGCTTTTAAATTTTCATTCCCACCAATTGTGGACTGCATCATATTTAACGAACGGAAGTGTATTGTCAGACTTTATTTATGATAAAGATACATTTTGGTGAATTAATAAAATAATATATCAAATTAAATTTATGAAAATCCCCATCGTGGTCGTTGAAATTATGAAGCGGTTTCTAATATTTTAATGTGTTTTTGAGAGAGAGAGAGAGAAGAGAGAGAGAGAGAGAGAGAGAGAGAGAGAGAGAGAGAGAGAGGGAGAGAGAGAGGAGAGAGAGAGAGAGAGAGAGAGAGAGAGGAGAGAGAGAGAGAGAGAGGCTAATATATCATTAGTTAATCCTAAATAAAGGAAAAAAGAATACAGATGAAATAACAATAAAAAAGATGGGAAGTTTTATGATTAAGTCTTTAGTAAGATTATTGAATAATCATGAACTAGTTAGTTCTTAGGGATCAAGATATAATTAAAATAAGGATTCAAATACCACCCATGACATTTTTTTTTTTTTTTCTGTTTTAGATTATAGGTGCGCGGAAGTTCCTTACTATATCGATGAATCTATTGGGCAATATTTCCTGAAAATAGTGACATTTCTTTTTATCACTCACATGTCCTTGCAGGATAATATCAAACTACTGAAATCTAAAATAAATACCAATATCCTTTTTATCGTAAAGTCCTATGATATGTGATCCGATGTCCTTATTTGAAAATAGCAGTGAAGGACTGTGAATAAAATAAAAAAAAAGGAATGAAAAATAAAAATGTGTATTCCATAATAGGGACCTGAAGGCAAATGTAATTCGCAATTGTTACTTATCTCCTCAAAGAGAAAATGCCCATATCAAATGAAAAGATGCTGCTGTGAATTGAATCATATTGTCATATACGAGGAACCTATATAAGAAGTATCGATTGAGCTACGAATAGATATTCTACTACATCTCTTGGGGGAAAAAAAA
>NC_090726.1:74118287-74168287 GCF_036898095.1 Palaemon carinicauda | reverse complement strand
AACCCGAACTTGCTCTCCCCATCAGCATATTCACAGACACCTAACCCCTCTCCTCACATCGTACCCAGAAGTTTTCTTTCTACAACTTTGAAAAATACCCTTGGTTCCTTGCTGCCATCCTCTTTTACCAAGGTCACTCTCCAGGACACAACGTAGTCATTCTAAGCCTTTTGATGTCTGCCTGGTAGTTATCAAAAGATCTGATGTCCCCACCCAATGATGTGAGATACTCACACTATCGTTTGGGAGTGTCAAATATCATTGGAAGCTTCTCATTCCTGACGTCACATTGCCAGTCCTTGGTGCTGATTTCCTCTTCCATTTGCACCTATTGGTTTTATGTTACTCATCTTCGGGTAGCAATGTAGGCTCATACTCATCGACACCTTTTCAACCCGAACTTGCTCTCCCCAACAGCACATTCACAGACACCTAACCCCTCTCCTCACATCGTACCCAGAAGTTTTCTTTCTACAACTTTGACAAATACCCTTGGTTCCCAACAAGCACACGGTATTTATCACAATATAAAGGCGATGGACCCCCTGTGTTTAGCCAGGTTCCAGTTTCTGGTTCCAGATTGTTTGAAAGGCACTAAACACACGTTTGCTGGAACGGAAGAAATGGGCTTTTGCCAAAAGGCCTCAAGCCCATGGTAGTCACCCCAACATATTGTCCTAAAGAAGCATGGTTACCTGATTTCTTATGGGGATAACAGGCGTCTAAACATACAGACGGAAGAAGATTATTTCCCACTTCCGAGCATCACCAACTTCGACTCATATTTGCATAAATCAAAGGTTTTATCCAGGCTTATTCTCTTGAAAAGGTATTATTAGGTGCTCATGAACCCAAAAGTCATCACCAAGCCCGCCATCACCACTCACTTTGGAACTTACACATTCAATTACTCCTGATTTGGAGATTAAAATGCCAGGGGCACTTTTCAACGCCTTTTTGATGGCATCTTAGGTGACCTCATCTTCTGTGTACGTTATGTAGATGATATAATTGGGCTTTCTTTCTCCAAATAAGAACACCTCCACCACTTACGAATAATTCTTGACCACCTCTAACAAAATAGCCTCATAGTCTTTTTCAACAAGAGTGTGTTTTGCACCTACGAAATATCGTTTTTAAGGCACCGCATCACTCCAGAAGGCATAAACTGTTACTATCACCATTTCTTGCCTGCCTAATGCCTCACTGAAAGGCGAGCCAAAAGACCTGAAGTGGGCTTCCCCTTTCAGGAAATGACCTTTTGCAATGCAGAAAAATGCCAATTAACTGCTGCTGCTCTCTCTTTTCAACTGATACATGCCTTCCCTCTTTCTCTCCCCCAATGCCAGTGTAATACTCAAGCAGGTAGTCAGTAGCACACCCCTCCAAATAGCTTTATTCAGCAAAAACCTGTCCAAGGCTGAATGTGTCTGCTTTATCTTCGACCACGAATTGCTAGGGGTGCATTAGGCTGTCCCCACTTTCGCAAGATCTTATAGGGTATCCCCCTCCCCCCTGATTATAGAAATCTGTCTAAACTTGTTTTATACTTCTTGTATTTTATGTCCTTCCCCTACGCAACTGTCTGTATATATGGTAGTTCTCTTGTTGAATAAACTTCACTTGCATTCATCTTGCCTCTCTGTTAGTATCTTAGAGCCACCTCGCACAATGATCACAATTTTGAAAAGTCCTTAATACCCTATAAAAACGTCTTGTTGAAAGATTTTGCCTGAGCTTGAAATGTAGATTAAGGATGAGAATTTTATTGGACCATATGTTTTGTCCAAAAAGTTAATATGAGAGCCAGTTGCTCGAGACCAAAGAGGGGAACAATATTCAGAACTTCGTAGAATAACAGCATTAAATAAATATTCCCAGGATAAATAGGTCTCCAGAGAAATTGAAAGACACACTCAACATAGTAATATTTTGTGCTTGAAAAATTTTATTGAAATAACTCATAAAGATTGTCAACACTCCTGGCTGAAATTCAATTGCTCATTATTCTAACAGTACCCTTTTTCTCACAAAAAAACATCACAGAAACAGATAAACGTTCATATAACCATCTTCCGTCTACAAACACCGATTACAATTACAAGATATGACTTCTGCTATATAGTGGTCTTGGTAAACTCACTTCCAAATTAAAAAAGGTTGTACTTAGTTTTGAGAGTATTTTAATGGATGACTAAAATGATATATAATTCTATATATGGGTTTAAAATACTAATCATTAAGTGAAATATACACCACTCGTCTTTTATACTGACATTATGTCTCGAAACCAGAAGGAAAACTAATGCTTTGTGTGGAATAAATCCGACAGTAATATGGCAGGCGTTGTCAGGCATCCAATGTTTTTTTAAATCTTACCATCAAAGTGACCAATATTTGTAACAGGAAGCCTGCTTATATCAGAGTAGGTTGGCCAGGACACCAGCCACCTGCTAAGATGTTACTGCTAGAGAGTCATTGGGTCCTTTGACTGGCCAGACACTACTGCATTGGATCCCTCTCTCTAATTACGGTTCATTTTGTCTTTGTTTACACTTACACCGAATATTCTGGCCTAATATTCCCAGCTTTTAATCTGTCCTTATATATATATATATATATATATATATATATATATATATATATATATATATATATATATATATATATATATATATATACACCTGACAACACTGAAATTTCCAAACAATTCTTTGCTCAAGTGGTTAACTCTTATTTTCTATACGGGTTACCTGCAGCAATGCAATTGTTGAGTGGCTTCTTTTCTCTTGGTAAGGGTAGAAAAGACTCTTTAGCTATGGTAAGCAGCTCTTGTAGGAGAAGGACACTCCAAAATTAAACAATTTTTCTCTAGTCTCGGATAGTGCCATAGCCTCTGTACAGTCAAATGCATAAGTCTTGTCGTCTCCAGTCCCCCTCTGTCACCACCATATATCTATAGATTCCAGAATATCAGGTGTAGAAGAGTTTGGTTGTTAGGAGGGGGCAAGGCAACAGGCGGAAGCCAGACGCCAGGCAAGGGTGTGGGCAATCAGCTAGGCGAGGATGCCAGGAAGGGGGAAGTACTACTTGTTAGAGCTGTGAGCTGTGATGGCTGAGAACACAAAACATTACGTATGAATGTAAATTCAATATAATTTCTTACTTCCTAATTATATCATTATAATAATACTTAACTTGCAATCATGTAGTATATTTGATGTGATATTTGCTATACCATTCTCACTAACAAACTTTTTACAAATATAATCGATGTTAAAGGGACCCTGACACTTGCACGAATTTGTGGCACGCATTGTCACGACTCGATTCGTGAACTGGCGTGAACTATGCGTGAACTGGACTGAACTTGCCGTGAACTTGTCGTGACATCGTGGCTTGTCGTGGCGAGAATTTTGAAATGCTCAAAATTTTGGTCACGACAAAATTTTATTGAATTATGCGCGAACTGTTCGTGAATGCATCGTGAACAGTGCAGGACGATGCGGGAGGATGCGTGCCAGTGCGTGGCAATGCGTGCTATGCCACGACTGTCACAAACTACCACGAATAGTTCACGAACAGTTCACTTCGAGTTCACGACTAATTGACGACATGTTCACAAATATGAGCGCGTCGCAGCGTGGCTGTGCCTTCCCACTGACATGGTCACGTGTACTTCACGCATTGATGGCATGAGCAGTTTACGACTAGTTTACGCACTTCACGACCAGTTCACGCCAGTTCCAGACCAGTTCACGCCAGTTCCCGACCAGTTCACGACTAGTTTACGCACTTCACGACCAGTTCACGCCAGTTCCAGACCAGTTCACGCCATTTCCCGACCAGTTCACGTCGGTTCACAACCAGTTCACGCCAGATCACGATGAGTTCACGCTAGTTCACGACTACTCCGCGACAGTGGCGCTCGCGTGGGTGTTGGGGGGTATATATAGAGCTTCGAGGACACTGCTCGCCATTCCAGAGCTCGCCAGCGAAGAAACAACATGGCAAGAACCAAGCTGACAATAGGAAGGGAGAGAAGGCTAGAAGCCAACATCCTAGAAGCAGAGACCGCTGATAGAGATAATTCTATGCGCGAACTGTTCGTGAACGCATCGTGAACAGTGCGGGACGATGCGGGAGGATGCGTGCCAGTGCGTGGCAATGTGTGCTATGCCAAGACTGTCACGAACAGCCACGAATAGTTCACGAACAGTTCACGTCGAGTTCACGACTAATTGACGACATGTTCACAAATATGAGCGCGTCGCAGCGTGGCCGTGCCTTCCCACTGACATGGTCACGTGTACTTCATGCATTGATGGCATGAGCCGTTTACGACTAGTTTACGCACTTCACGACCAGTTCACGCCAGTTCCAGACCAGTTGATACCAGTTCCCGACCAGTTCACGACTAGTTTACGCACTTCACGACCAGTTCACGCCAGTTCCAGACCAGTTCACGCCAGTTCCCGACCAGTTCACGTCGGTTCACGACCAGTTCCCGACGAGTTCACGCTAGTTCACGACTACTCCGCGACAGTGGCGCTTGCGTGGGTGTTGGAGGGTATATATAGAGCTTCGAGGACACTGCTCACCATTCCAGAGCTCGCCAGCGAAGAGACAACATGGAAAGAACCAAGCTGACAATAGGAAGGGGGAGAAGCCTAGAAGCCAACCTCCTACAGGCAGAGACCTCAGATAGAGATAATTCTCCTCACTCATCAATATCAAGTCTCTATCTCGTGATCCCAGAGACACAGCAGGATACAAGCCTAAGACAGCCATCCAGTGAGGACGAGATGAAGCAGAAGAAGGGGGTTCGGATGTCGAAGAAAGAAATCCCTGACTACCACTGCACAGAAGAGGCGGAGACTATGTTGGCCAACCTTGTGAAGGAGAACCACATGCTGTTTGACAAGAAGCACAAGGAGTGGATCAACGTGGTAGCCAAGAACAGACGGTGGGACCAACTTGGAGAGCAGCTGGAGCCTCCTGCCACTGGTGCCCAATGCAAGAAGCATTACGAGAACTTGAGGATGAGGGTGGGGAAGATTATGAAGGGGAAGAAGAGTGGAGCTGGCAAGCCCCAAAGGAGTGCCCGTGAGGACCACATCATGGAGACGTGGTCTTTCCTCATACAACACATCGTCCGGGGAGAGACAGTCCCCTGTGAGCAGTTTGCTGGCTCAGAATCAGGTGCAGTGACGGTCAGCGACGGAGACGATGATGAAGTGAGGTCCAAAGGTTCCCAGAGCCAAGCATCTACCAGCACCTGGAAGGACAAGGGCAAGGGGAAGCGGTCCACCTCAACAACAATAGACACCACCCGCAGCGACACCTGGGTGTCCGACAAGGACATCAGTACTGTAGTGAAAAATGTGAGAATCCCAATGTCTACATGTAGATTGTATTCCAGTTTCATCCATGGTTTTTGACATAGAATGTGCAATATGTTGCATTAAAATGCTGTACTAAATTGTTACAATGTTTGTATGTTTCAGATCATGTCCAAAGCAGAATCCTTGGCGACCTCGTTCACCGGCCAGCACAAGATAGTTCACGATTTTTCGTGCCTGCTGGAAGGCCACATGCACGCCATCCCAGAGGACTACTGACATGAATTCCAGATAGAGTGCCTCAACCTTGTACACTGCTACAGGCAGCGGCGTCAGGTCTTCCAGGAGCCACATCAACAACCAATCATGATGACCTGGCCAGGCCCACAGCAGCAGCAACCTTGGCAGCCCCCTCAGCAGCAGCAGGTATGGCATCCACCTCAACCAGCAACCTCACAGGCACCGCCAGAGCAGCAGCAGCAGCATCGTCCAGCCAGTCATAACTGGATGCCGCCCCAGTCACCACAGTATTCAGGCCAGTCTTCCTGGCCTCATACCACGGAGTGGCAACCAGGGATGCCACCTCAACCGTCAGCCACCCTTGTCCAGGGTCCTTCACCATCAACTTCATCATCGTCACCCACCCTTGTCCAGGCTCCTTCACCAACACCTTCATTGTCGTCGCTGTCATCCACATTCAAGACACCTCTGACACCCCTCAGCTTCCCGGTCCTGACCCCGGGGTCCGTCGAGAGCAACCTAGAAGAGGCCATGTCACCCTCACCCCTCTACACCTCCAAGGAACTCAACACCCCACCAGTCCAGCAGGCATCCCCACGCAGCGGTACCACAACCAGCAAGGACAAGGACACTGACTGATTTGTAAATAATTAGACTGTGATACTTGTACATATTTGATGTTTGCTGTTTTAATGAAAATACAATGATTTCTTATTTCAAAACACTTATTTTTCTCTATAACCATAAAATAAAGAGAGAGAAAATGGAAACGAAAAAATAATAAAAAAGAAAGAAAAATAAACCAAAAAAATTATGATGTTTGCTGTTTTAATGTAACTAAAATGATTTCTTGTTTCAAAACACTTATTTTTCTCTATAACCTTAAAATAAAGAGAAAGAAAATAGAAACGGACAAAAAATAAAAAGGAAAGAAAAATAAACCACAAAAAAATTTTTACATTTGCTGTTTTAATGTAAATAAAATGATTTCTTATTTCGAAACACTTATTTTTCTCTATAACCTTAAAATAAAGAGAAAGAAAATGGAAACGAACAAATAATAAAAAGGAAAGAAAAATAAACCACAAAAAAATTTTTTACATTTGCTGTTTTAATGTAAATAAAATGATTTCTTATTTCGAAACACTTATTTTTCTCTATAACCTTTAAATAAAGAGAAAGAAAATGGAAACGAACAAATATTATAAAAAAGGGAAAGAAAAATAAAATAAAAAAATTTCGATGTTTGGTGTTTTAATGTAAATAAAATGAATTCTTATTTCAAAACACTTATTTTTCTCTATAACCTTAAGATAAAGAGAAAGAAAAGGGAAACTAACAAATAATAAAAAGGAAAGAAAAATAAACCAAAAGATTTTTGATGTTTGCTGTTTTAATGTAAATAAAAATACTTTCTTATCTCAAAACACTTACTTTTCTGTATAACCTCTAAATAAAGTGAAAAATTGGAAACGAAAAAAAGATAAGTAACAAAACATAAAGGAAAGAAAAATAAACCAAAAAATAAAGGGCCAAAATAAAAAAATACCAGAAAGGACACTGACTGAGATGAGATGAGACACTTGTAAATATTTGTAAATAATTGGAATGTGATACTTGTACATATTTGATGTCCGCTGTTTTAATGAAAATACAATAATTTCTTATTTCAAAACACTTATTTTTCTCTATAACCATAAAATAAAGAGAAAGAAAATGGAAATGAAAAAATAATAAAAAAGAAAGAAAAATAAACCAAAAAAATTTTGATGTTTGCTGTTTTAATGTAACTAAAATTATTTTTTTGTTTCAAAACACTTATTTTTCTCTATAACCTTAAAATAGAGAAAAAGAAGATGGAAACGAACAAATAATAAAAAGGAAAGAAAAATAAACCAAAAAAAAATTTATGTTTGCTGTTTTAATGTAAATAAAATGATTTCTTATTTCGAATAATTTATTTTTCTCTATAACCTTGAAATAAAGAGGAAGAAAATGGTAACGAACAAATATTATAAAAAGGGAAAGAAAAATAAACTAAAAAAATTTTGATGTTTGGTGTTTTAATGTAAATAAAATGAATTCTTATTTACAAACACTTATTTTTCTCTATAACCTTAAGATAAAGAGGAAGAAAATGGAAACTAACACATAATAAAAAGGAAAGAAAAAGAAACCAAAAGATTTTTTATGTTTGCTGTTTTAATGTAAATAAAAATACTTTCTTATTTCAAAACACTTATTTTTTTGTATAACCTTTGAATAAAGTGAAAAAAAATGGAAACGAAAATAAAAATAAGTAACTAAACAAAAAGGAAAATAAACCAAAAAATAAAGGGCCAAAAAAAAAAAAAAAAAAATACCAGAAAGGACACTGACTGAGATGAGATGAGACACTTGTAAAGAATTTATTTGTAAATAATTGGAATGTGATACTTGTACATATTTGATGTCTGCTGTTTTAATTTAAATAAAATGCTTGCTTATTTAAAAAAAAGATAAAGGGCAACAAAAAAATACACACAAAAAAGATACGTTTCCTTTATTTAAAAAATGGAACAACTATGCAGCTCATGGAGCTACTAAAATTCTTTCTTGCCAAGGGACAGTACCAGCAGGGGACATGTAGTAATGTGAAAGGTAGTCTCGCTGATCCTTTGCATCCTTTTGGGTATGATGGCCGGTTAGAGGCACTAGCCCCTGCTGATGTTGCTCAGTCCTCCATCCACCAGGGATCAGATCATGTGTGTCCGGATCTTCGTAGTCCACTTCTGAAATTGCGTATGGGTATCTGATGAGGGGAGGTTGTGCAGGACACAGGCACTCATGGTGATCAAGTTGATGGTGTCAGGGTTCTGCTGCATCGTCGTCAAGAAGCAACGGAACCTTTGACTTAAAATTCCAAAGGCATTCTCCACGACACATCGGGCACGAGACAACCTGTAGCTATATATGCATTCTCGTAGGACTTGTGACCGATGGGAAAATGGTTTCATCATCCAGGTTCGGAGAGCAAAGGCGTCATCTCCTACGAAGTGATAGGGCACTGGGTGGTCATCATTAGGGAGTGGTTCTGGTTGAGGCACTCTAGCTCTGTAGTCTTCTACAGCATCATGCAGGGAATAGTTGCTCCATGTTCCTCCATCCGACGCACCACCCTCTGCCCCAACATCCACATCGAGGAACTTGTAGGTAGTATCTGCCACTGCCATCAGTAACAATGCTGTGGAAGCCCTTGTAGTTGTAGTAGTAAGAGCCAGCATTGCGTGGCTTCTTTATGGCGATGTGCTTTCCGTCCACAGACCCCAGACAGTTGTGGTAATTCCATCTGGAGCTGAACCTGGCAGCAACTTCCTTCCAGTCCTCTTCAGTTTTGGGGCAGCGCAGCACTTCGTCCTTGTAGACCGCGATGACGGCTTTACACATATCCGGTATGAACTTGCAGATGGTACTTGCTTCAACCCCAAAGCTGTACTGCAGACTTTGATAGGAATTTCCAGTGGCTAAAAAGCGGAGAGTGGCAGCTAGCTTGAGTCCTACTTGAAGCAGTTCCCTCATGAAGGTGGACTGCTTCTGGCGGTGAGGGGTTAACTTGTCAACCATCTCTTGAAACAGGTCAGGTGTGATTCTGAGGTAATTTTTGTAGCCCTTTTGATCTTCCTTGTGGAGTTCAGTCAATAGGCTGTCATACTGTCCAAACTCGTGCCTTCTGGTTAACCATTCCCTGACCCACACTTTCCTTTCTATCTTTCTTCGAGGTAGGGTTGCCTTTTGTTTCTCTTCTTCCTCTGTCAGCCTTTTCTGCTGCTCTCTAACAATGGCTAGAGCAGCTGCCAGGTATAGGTATCTTCTCCTCTTTGTAATGGTGTCTCTGACAGTAAGCATTCTTGTCTCTTCCAAAGCCATTCCAAGAATGTCCTCGGGTTGGAGAAGCCCCGTTTTTATATGGCATGGCCAAGTCGGCACGACACCATCCGAATTGCGTGAACTCGTCGTGCCAATGCGGGAAGTGCACAATCTATGCGCAAACTATGCGTGAACTCGTCGTGCCAGTTCGTGCCAATGTGGGCACGCATTCGTGAACTCATTGTGAACTCGTCGTGAACTCATTGTGAACTATGCGTGAACTCATCGTGAACAGTGCGGGAACCTCCCAGTTCGTGCCACAAAATGTCACGACTTGCCACGACAAATTCGTGGCAAAAAATCGTGCAAGTGTCAGCCTGGCATTAGTTTGACATTTTATCTTGTCCCGACTAAAAAATACTTTCTTATTTCAAAACACTTATTTTTTTGTATAACTTTTAAATAAAGTGAAAAAAATGGAAACGAAAAAAAAAGTAAGTAACAAAACAAAAAGGAAAATAAACCAAAAAATAAAGGGCCAAAAAAAAAAAAAAAAAAAATACCAGAAAGGACACTGACTGAGATGAGATGAGACACTTGTGAATAATTTATTTGTAAATAATTGGAATGTGATACTTGTACATATTTGATGTCTGCTGTTTTAATTTAATTAAAATGCTTGCTTATTTAAAAAAAAAATAAAGGGCAACAAAAAAATACACACAAAAAGATACGTTTCCTTTATTTAAAAAATGGAACAACTATGCCGCTCATGGAGCTACTAAAATTCTTTCTTGCCAAGGGACAGTACCAGCAGGGGACATGTAGTAATGTGAAAGGTAGTCTCGCTGATCCTTTGCATCCTTCTGGGTATGATGGCCGGTTAGAGGCACTAGCCCCTGCTGATGTTGCTCAGTCCTCCATCCACCAGGGATCAGATCATGTGTGTCCGGATCTTCGTAGTCCACTTCTGAAATTGCGTATGGGTATCTGATGAGGGGAGGTTGTGCAGGACACAGGCACTCATGGTGATCAAGTTGATGGTGTCAGGGTTCTGCTGCATCGTCGTCAAGAAGCAACGGAACCTTTGACTTAAAATTCCAAAGGCATTCTCCACGACACATCGGGCACGAGACAACCTGTAGCTATATATGCGTTCTCGTAGGACTTGTGACCGATGGGAAAATGGTTTCATCATCCAGGTTCGGAGAGCAAAGGCGTCATCTCCTACGAAGTGATAGGGCACTGGGTGGTCATCATTAGGGAGTGGTTCTGGTTGAGGCACTCTAGCTCTGTAGTCTTCTACAGCATCATGCAGGGAACAGTTGCTCCATGTTCCTCCATCCGACGCACCACCCTCTGCCCCAACATCCACATCGAGGAACTTGTAGGTAGTATCTGCCACTGCCATCAGTAACAATGCTGTGGAAGCCCTTGTAGTTGTAGTAGTAAGAGCCAGCATTGCGTGGCTTCTTTATGGCGATGTGCTTTCCGTCCACAGACCCCAGACAGTTGTGGTAATTCCATCTGGAGCTGAACCTGGCAGCAACTTCCTTCCAGTCCTCTTCAGTTTTGGGGCAGCGCAGCACTTCGTCCTTGTAGACCGCGATGACGGCTTTACACACATCCGGTATGAACTTGCAGATGGTACTTGCTTCAACCGCAAAGCTGTACTTCAGACTTTGATAGGAATTTCCAGTGGCTAAAAAGCGGAGAGTGACAGCTAGCTTGAGTCCTACTTGAAGCAGTTCCCTCATGAAGGTGGACTGCTTCTGGTGGTGAGGGGTTAACTTGTCAACCATCTCTTGAAACAGGTCAGGTGTGATTCTGAGGTAATTTTTGTAGCCCCTTTGATCTTCCTTGTGGAGTTCAGTCTATAGGCTGTCATACTGTCCAAACTCGTGCCTTCTGGTTAACCATTCCCTGACCCACACTTTCCTTTCTATCTTTCTTCGAGGTAGGGTTGCCTTTTGTTTCTCTTCTTCCTCTGTCAGCCTTTTCTGCTGCTCTCTAACAATGGCTAAAGCAGCTGCCAGGTATAGGTATCTTCTCCTCTTTGTAATGGTGTCTCTGACAGTAAGCATTCTTGTCTCTTCCAAAGCCATTCCAAGAATGTCCTCGGGTTGGAGAAGCCCCGTTTTTATAAGGCGTGGCCAAGTCGGCACGACACCATCCGAATTGCGTGAACTCGTCGTGCCAATGCGGGAAGTGCACAATCTATGCGCAAACTATGCGTGAACTCGTCGTGCCAGTTCGTGCCAATGTGGGCACGCATTCGTGAACTCATTGTGAACTCGTCGTGAACTCATTGTGAACTATGCGTGAACTCATCGTGAACAGTGCGGGAACCTCCCAGTTCGTGCCACAAAATGTCACGACTTGCCACGACAAATTCGTGGCAAAAAATCGTGCAAGTGTCAGCCTGGCATTAGTTTGACATTTTATCTTGTCCCGACTAAAAAATACTTTCTTATTTCAAAACACTTATTTTTCTGTATAACTTTTAAATAAAGTGAAAAAAATGGAAACGAAAATAAAAATAAGTAACAAAACAAAAAGGAAAATAAACCAAAAAATAAAGGGCCAAAAAAAAAAAAAAAAAATACCAGAAAGGACACTGACTGAGATGAGATGAGACACTTGTAATTAATTTATTTGTAAATAATTGGAATGTGATACTTGTACATATTTGATGTCTGCTGTTTTAATTTAATTAAAATGCTTGCTTATTTAAAAAAAAAATAAAGGGCAACAAAAAAATACACACAAAAAAGATACGTTTCCTTTATTTAAAAAATGGAACAACTATGCAGCTCATGGAGCTACTAAAATTCTTTCTTGCCAAGGGACAGCACCAGCAGGGGACATGTAGTAATGTGAAAGGTAGTCTCGCTGATCCTTTGCATCCTTCTGGGTATGATGGCCGGTTAGAGGCACTAGCCCCTGCAGATGTTGCTCAGTCCTCCATCCACCAGGGATCAGATCATGTGTGTCCGGATCTTCGTAGTCCACTTCTGAAATTGCGTATGGGTATCTGATGAGGGGAGGTTGTGCAGGACACAGGCACTCATGGTGATCAAGTTGATGGTGTCAGGGTTCTGCTGCATCGTCGTCAAGAAGCAACGGAACCTTTGACTTAAAATTCCAAAGGCATTCTCCACGACACATCGGGCACGAGACAACCTGTAGCTATATATGCGTTCTCGTAGGACTTGTGACCGATGGGAAAATGGTTTCATCATCCAGGTTCGGAGAGCAAAGGCGTCATCTCCTACGAAGTGATAGGGCACTGGGTGGTCATCATTAGGGAGTGGTTCTGGTTGAGGCACTCTAGCTCTGTAGTCTTCTACAGCATCATGCAGGGAACAGTTGCTCCATGTTCCTCCATCCGACGCACCACCCTCTGCCCCAACATCCACATCGAGGAACTTGTAGGTAGTATCTGCCACTGCCATCAGTAACAATGCTGTGGAAGCCCTTGTAGTTGTAGTAGTAAGAGCCAGCATTGCGTGGCTTCTTTATGGCGATGTGCTTTCCGTCCACAGACCCCAGACAGTTGTGGTAATTCCATCTGGAGCTGAACCTGGCAGCAACTTCCTTCCAGTCCTCTTCAGTTTTGGGGCAGCGCAGCACTTCGTCCTTGTAGACCGCGATGACGGCTTTACACACATCCGGTATGAACTTGCAGATGGTACTTGCTTCAACCCCAAAGCTGTACTGCAGACTTTGATAGGAATTTCCAGTGGCTAAAAAGCGGAGAGTGGCAGCTAGCTTGAGTCCTACTTGAAGCAGTTCCCTCATGAAGGTGGACTGCTTCTGGCGGTGAGGGGTTAACTTGTCAACCATCTCTTGAAACAGGTCAGGTGTGATTCTGAGGTAATTTTTGTAGCCCCTTTGATCTTCCTTGTGGAGTTCAGTCAATAGGCTGTCATACTGTCCAAACTCGTGCCTTCTGGTTAACCATTCCCTGACCCACACTTTCCTTTCTATCTTTCTTCGAGGTAGGGTTGCCTTTTGTTTCTCTTCTTCCTCTGTCAGCCTTTTCTGCTGCTCTCTAACAATGGCTAGAGCAGCTGCCAGGTATAGGTATCTTCTCCTCTTTGTAATGGTGTCTCTGACAGTAAGCATTCTTGTCTCTTCCAAAGCCATTCCAAGAATGTCCTCGGGTTGGAGAAGCCCCGTTTTTATATGGCGTGGCCAAGTCGGCACGACACCATCCGAATTGCGTGAACTCGTCGTGCCAATGCGGGAAGTGCACAATCTATGCGCAAACTATGCGTGAACTCGTCGTGCCAGTTCGTGCCAATGTGGGCACGCATTCGTGAACTCATTGTGAACTCGTCGTGAACTCATTGTGAACTATGCGTGAACTCATCGTGAACAGTGCGGGAACCTCCCAGTTCGTGCCACAAAATGTCACGACTTGCCGTGACAAATTCGTGGCAAAAAATCGTGCAAGTGTCAGCCTGGCATTAGTTTTACATTTTATCTTGTCCCGACTAAAAAATACTTTCTTATTTCAAAACACTTATTTTTCTGTATAACTTTTAAATAAAGTGAAAAAAAATGGAAACGAAAATAAAAATAAGTAACAAAACAAAAAGGAAAAAAAACCAAAAAATATAGGGCCGAAAAAAAAAAAAAAAAAAAAAAATACCAGAAAGGACACTGACTGAGATGAGATGAGACACTTGTAAATAATTTATTTGTAAATAATTGGAATGTGATACTTGTACATATTTGATGTCTGCTGTTTTAATTTAATTAAAATGCTTGCTTATTTAAAAAAAAAATAAAGGGCAACAAAAAAATACACACAAAAAAGATACGTTTCCTTTATTTAAAAAATGGAACAACTATGCAGCTCATGGAGCTACTAAAATTCTTTCTTGCCAAGGGACAGCACCAGCAGGGGACATGTAGTAATGTGAAAGGTAGTCTCGCTGATCCTTTGCATCCTTCTGGGTATGATGGCCGGTTAGAGGCACTAGCCCCTGCAGATGTTGCTCAGTCCTCCATCCACCAGGGATCAGATCATGTGTGTCCGGATCTTCGTAGTCCACTTCTGAAATTACGTATGGGTATCTGATGAGGGGAGGTTGTGCAGGACACAGGCACTCATGGTGATCAAGTTGATGGTGTCAGGGTTCTGCTGCATCGTCGTCAAGAAGCAACGGAACCTTTGACTTAAAATTCCAAAGGCATTCTCCACGACACATCGGGCACGAGACAACCTGTAGCTATATATGCGTTCTCGTAGGACTTGTGACCGATGGGAAAATGGTTTCATCATCCAGGTTCGGAGAGCAAAGGCGTCATCTCCTACGAAGTGATAAGGCACTGGGTAGTCATCATTAGGGAGTGGTTCTGGTTGAGGCACTCTAGCTCTGTAGTCTTCTACAGCATCATGCAGGGAACAGTTGCTCCATGTTCCTCCATCCGACGCACCACCCTCTGCCCCAACATCCACATCGAGGAACTTGTAGGTAGTATCTGCCACTGCCATTAGTAACAATGCTGTGGAAGCCCTTGTAGTTGTAGTAGTAAGAGCCAGCATTGCGTGGCTTCTTTATGGCGATGTGCTTTCCGTCCACAGACCCCAGACAGTTGTGGTAATTCCATCTGGAGCTGAACCTGGCAGCAACTTCCTTCCAGTCCTCTTCAGTTTTGGGGCAGCGCAGCACTTCGTCCTTGTAGACCGCGATGACGGCTTTACACACATCCGGTATGAACTTGCAGATGGTACTTGCTTCAACCCCAAAGCTGTACTGCAGACTTTGATAGGAATTTCCAGTGGCTAAAAAGCGGAGAGTGACAGCTAGCTTGAGTCCTACTTGAAGCAGTTCCCTCATGAAGGTGGACTGCTTCTGGTGGTGAGGGGTTAACTTGTCAACCATCTCTTGAAACAGGTCAGGTGTGATTCTGAGGTAATTTTTGTAGCCCCTTTGATCTTCCTTGTGGAGTTCAGTCAATAGGCTGTCATACTGTCCAAACTCGTGCCTTCTGGTTAACCATTCCCTGACCCACACTTTCCTTTCTATCTTTCTTCGAGGTAGGGTTGCCTTTTGTTTCTCTTCTTCCTCTGTCAGCCTTTTCTGCTGCTCTCTAATAATGGCTAAAGCAGCTGCCAGGTATAGGTATCTTCTCCTCTTTGTAATGGTGTCTCTGACAGTAAGCATTCTTGTCTCTTCCAAAGCCATTCCAAGAATGTCCTCGGGTTGGAGAAGCCCCGTTTTTATATGGCGTGGCCAAGTCGGCACGACACCATCCGAATTGCGTGAACTCGTCGTGCAAATGCGGGAAGTGCACAATCTATGCGCAAACTATGCGTGAACTCGTCGTGCCAGTTCGTGCCAATGTGGGCACGCATTCGTAAACTCATTGTGAAATCGTCGTGAACTCATTGTGAACTATGCGTGAACTCATCGTGAACAGTGCGGGAACCTCCCAGTTCGTGCCACAAAATGTCACGACTTGCCATGACAAATTCGTGGCAGTAAATCGTGCAAGTGTCAGCCTGACATTAGTTTGACATTTTATCTTTTCCCGACTAAAAAATACTTTCTTATTTCAAAACACTTATTTTTCTGTATAACCTTTAAATAAAGTGAAAAAAATGGAAACGAAAATAAAAATAAGTAACAAAACAAAAAGGAAAATAAACCAAAAAATAAAGGGCCAAAAAAAAAAAAAAAAAAATACCAGAAAGGACACTGACTGAGATGAGATGAGACACTTGTAAATAATTTATTTGTAAATAATTGGAATGTGATACTTGTACATATTTGATGTCTGCTGTTTTAATTTAAATAAAATGCTTGCTTATTTAAAAAAGAAATAAAGGGCAACAAAAAAATACACACAAAAAAGATACGTTTCCTTTATTTAAAAAATGGAACAACTATGCAGCTCATGGAGCTACTAAAATTCTTTCTTGCCAAGGGACAGCACCAGCAGGGGACATGTAGTAATGTGAAAGGTAGTCTCGCTGATCCTTTGCATCCTTCTGGGTATGATGGCCGGTTAGAGGCACTAGCCCCTGCAGATGTTGCTCAGTCCTCCATCCACCAGGGATCAGATCATGTGTGTCCGGATCTTCGTAGTCCACTTCTGAAATTGCGTATGGGTATCTGATGAGGGGAGGTTGTACAGGACACAGGCACTCATGGTGATCAAGTTGATGGTGTCAGGGTTCTGCTGCATCGTCGTCAAGAAGCAACGGAACCTTTGACTTAAAATTCCAAAGGCATTCTCCACGACACATCGGGCACGAGACAACCTGTAGCTATATATGCGTTCTCGTAGGACTTGTGACCGATGGGAAAATGGTTTCATCATCCAGGTTCGGAGAGCAAAGGCGTCATCTCCTACGAAGTGATAGGGCACTGGGTGGTCATCATTAGGGAGTGGTTCTGGTTGAGGCACTCTAGCTCTGTAGTCTTCTACAGCATCATGCAGGGAACAGTTGCTCCATGTTCCTCCATCCGACGCACCACCCTCTGCCCCAACATCCACATCGAGGAACTTGTAGGTAGTATCTGCCACTGCCATCAGTAACAATGCTGTGGAAGCCCTTGTAGTTGTAGTAGTAAGAGCCAGCATTGCGTGGCTTCTTTATGGCGATGTGCTTTCCGTCCACAGACCCCAGACAGTTGTGGTAATTCCATCTGGAGCTGAACCTGGCAGCAACTTCCTTCCAGTCCTCTTCAGTTTTGGGGCAGCGCAGCACTTCGTCCTTGTAGACCGCGATGACGGCTTTACACACATCCGGTATGAACTTGCAGATGGTACTTGCTTCAACCCCAAAGCTGTACTGCAGACTTTGATAGGAATTTCCAGTGGCTAAAAAGCGGAGAGTGACAGCTAGCTTGAGTCCTACTTGAAGCAGTTCCCTCATGAAGGTGGACTGCTTCTGGTGGTGAGGGGTTAACTTGTCAACCATCTCTTGAAACAGGTCAGGTGTGATTCTGAGGTAATTTTTGTAGCCCCTTTGATCTTCCTTGTGGAGTTCAGTCTATAGGCTGTCATACTGTCCAAACTCGTGCCTTCTGGTTAACCATTCCCTGACCCACACTTTCCTTTCTATCTTTCTTCGAGGTAGGGTTGCCTTTTGTTTCTCTTCTTCCTCTGTCAGCCTTTTCTGCTGCTCTCTAACAATGGCTAAAGCAGCTGCCAGGTATAGGTATCTTCTCCTCTTTGTAATGGTGTCTCTGACAGTAAGCATTCTTGTCTCTTCCAAAGCCATTCCAAGAATGTCCTCGGGTTGGAGAAGCCCCGTTTTTATATGGCGTGGCCAAGTCGGCACGACACCATCCGAATTGCGTGAACTCGTCGTGCCAATGCGGGAAGTGCACAATCTATGCGCAAACTATGCGTGAACTCGTCGTGCCAGTTCGTGCCAATGTGGGCACGCATTCGTGAACTCATTGTGAACTCGTCGTGAACTCATTGTGAACTATGCGTGAACTCATCGTGAACAGTGCGGGAACCTCCCAGTTTGTGCCACAAAATGTCACGACTTGCCACGACAAATTCGTGGCAAAAAATCGTGCAAGTGTCAGCCTGGCATTAGTTTGACATTTTATCTTGTCCCGACTAAAAAATACTTTCTTATTTCAAAACACTTTTTTTTCTGTATAACTTTTAAATAAAGTGAAA
Source organism: Palaemon carinicauda (assembly GCF_036898095.1). Lineage (NCBI taxonomy): Eukaryota > Metazoa > Arthropoda > Malacostraca > Decapoda > Palaemonidae > Palaemon > Palaemon carinicauda. The sequence continues at coordinate 74,150,201 of NC_090726.1, read as the reverse complement.
AAAATGGAAACGAAAATAAAAATAAGTAACAAAACAAAAAGGAAAATAAACCAAAAAATAAAGGGCCAAAAAAAAAAAAAAAAAAAAAAAAAATACCAGAAAGGACACTGACTGAGATGAGATGAGACACTTGTAAATAATTTATTTGTAAATAATTGGAATGTGATACTTGTACATATTTGATGTCTGCTGTTTTAATTTAATTAAAATGCTTGCTTATTTAAAAAAAAAATAAAGGGCAACAAAAAAATACACACAAAAAAGATACGTTTCCTTTATTTAAAAAATGGAACAACTATGCAGCTCATGGAGCTACTAAAATTCTTTCTTGCCAGGGGACAGCACCAGCAGGGGACATGTAGTAATGTGAAAGGTAGTCTCGCTGATCCTTTGCATCCTTCTGGGTATGATGGCCGGTTAGAGGCACTAGCCCCTGCAGATGTTGCTCAGTCCTCCATCCACCAGGGATCAGATCATGTGTGTCCGGATCTTCGTAGTCCACTTCTGAAATTGCGTATGGGTATCTGATGAGGGGAGGTTGTGCAGGACACAGGCACTCATGGTGATCAAGTTGATGGTGTCAGGGTTCTGCTGCATCGTCGTCAAGAAGCAACGGAACCTTTGACTTAAAATTCCAAAGGCATTCTCCACGACACATCGGGCACGAGACAACCTGTAGCTATATATGCGTTCTCGTAGGACTTGTGACCGATGGGAAAATGGTTTCATCATCCAGGTTCGGAGAGCAAAGGCGTCATCTCCTACGAAGTGATAGGGCACTGGGGGGTCATCATTAGGGAGTGGTTCTGGTTGAGGCACTCTAGCTCTGTAGTCTTCTACAGCATCATGCAGGGAACAGTTGCTCCATGTTCCTCCATCCGACGCACCACCCTCTGCCCCAACATCCACATCGAGGAACTTGTAGGTAGTATCTGCCACTGCCATCAGTAACAATGCTGTGGAAGCCCTTGTAGTTGTAGTAGTAAGAGCCAGCATTGCGTGGCTTCTTTATGGCGATGTGCTTTCCGTCCACAGACCCCAGACAGTTGTGGTAATTCCATCTGGAGCTGAACCTGGCAGCAACTTCCTTCCAGTCCTCTTCAGTTTTGGGGCAGCGCAGCACTTCGTCCTTGTAGACCGCGATGACGGCTTTACACACATCCGGTATGAACTTGCAGATGGTACTTGCTTCAACCCCAAAGCTGTACTGCAGACTTTGATAGGAATTTCCAGTGGCTAAAAAGCGGAGAGTGACAGCTAGCTTGAGTCCTACTTGAAGCAGTTCCCTCATGAAGGTGGACTGCTTCTGGCGGTGAGGGGTTAACTTGTCAACCATCTCTTGAAACAGGTCAGGTGTGATTCTGAGGTAATTTTTGTAGCCCCTTTGATCTTCCTTGTGGAGTTCAGTCAATAGGCTGTCATACTGTCCAAACTCGTGCCTTCTGGTTAACCATTCCCTGACCCACACTTTCCTTTCTATCTTTCTTCGAGGTAGGGTTGCCTTTTGTTTCTCTTCTTCCTCTGTCAGCCTTTTCTGCTGCTCTCTAATAATGGCTAAAGCAGCTGCCAGGTATAGGTATCTTCTCCTCTTTGTAATGGTATCTCTGACAGTAAGCATTCTTGTCTCTTCCAAAGCCATTCCAAGAATGTCCTCGGGTTGGAGAAGCCCCGTTTTTATATGGCGTGGCCAAGTCGGCACGACACCATCCGAATTGCGTGAACTCGTCGTGCCAATGCGGGAAGTGCACAATCTATGCGCAAACTATGCGTGAACTCGTCGTGCAAGTTCGTGCCAATGTGGGCACGCATTCGTGAACTCATTGTGAACTCGTCGTGAACTCATTGTGAACTATGCGTGAACTCATCGTGAACAGTGCGGGAACCTCCCAGTTCGTGCCACAAAATGTCACGACTTGCCACGACAAATTCGTGGCAAAAAATCGTGCAAGTGTCAGCCTGGCATTAGTTTGACATTTTATCTTGTCCCGACTAAAAAATACTTTCTTATTTCAAAACACTTATTTTTCTGTATAACTTTTAAATAAAGTGAAAAAAATGGAAACGAAAATAAAAATAAGTAACAAAACAAAAAGGAAAATAAACCAAAAAATAAAGGGCCAAAAAAAAAAAAAAAAATACCAGAAAGGACACTGACTGAGATGAGATGAGACACTTGTAATTAATTTATTTGTAAATAATTGGAATGTGATACTTGTACATATTTGATGTCTGCTGTTTTAATTTAATTAAAATGCTTGCTTATTTAAAAAAAAAATAAAGGGCAACAAAAAAATACACACAAAAAAGATACGTTTCCTTTATTTAAAAAATGGAACAACTATGCAGCTCATGGAGCTACTAAAATTCTTTCTTGCCAAGGGACAGCACCAGCAGGGGACATGTAGTAATGTGAAAGGTAGTCTCGCTGATCCTTTGCATCCTTCTGGGTATGATGGCCGGTTAGAGGCACTAGCCCCTGCAGATGTTGCTCAGTCCTCCATCCACCAGGGATCAGATCATGTGTGTCCGGATCTTCGTAGTCCACTTCTGAAATTGCGTATGGGTATCTGATGAGGGGAGGTTGTGCAGGACACAGGCACTCATGGTGATCAAGTTGATGGTGTCAGGGTTCTGCTGCATCGTCGTCAAGAAGCAACGGAACCTTTGACTTAAAATTCCAAAGGCATTCTCCATGACACATCGGGCACGAGACAACCTGTAGCTATATATGCGTTCTCGTAGGACTTGTGACCGATGGGAAAATGGTTTCATCATCCAGGTTCGGAGAGCAAAGGCGTCATCTCCTACGAAGTGATAGGGCACTGGGTGGTCATCATTAGGGAGTGGTTCTGGTTGAGGCACTCTAGCTCTGTAGTCTTCTACAGCATCATGCAGGGAACAGTTGCTCCATGTTCCTCCATCCGACGCACCACCCTCTGCCCCAACATCCACATCGAGGAACTTGTAGGTAGTATCTGCCACTGCCATCAGTAACAATGCTGTGGAAGCCCTTGTAGTTGTAGTAGTAAGAGCCAGCATTGCGTGGCTTCTTTATGGCGATGTGCTTTCCGTCCACAGACCCCAGACAGTTGTGGTAATTCCATCTGGAGCTGAACCTGGCAGCAACTTCCTTCCAGTCCTCTTCAGTTTTGGGGCAGCGCAGCACTTCGTCCTTGTAGACCGCGATGACGGCTTTACACACATCCGGTATGAACTTGCAGATGGTACTTGCTTCAACCCCAAAGCTGTACTGCAGACTTTGATAGGAATTTCCAGTGGCTAAAAAGCGGAGAGTGACAGCTAGCTTGAGTCCTACTTGAAGCAGTTCCCTCATGAAGGCGGACTGCTTCTGGCGGTGAGGGGTTAACTTGTCAACCATCTCTTGAAACAGGTCAGGTGTGATTCTGAGGTAATTTTTGTAGCCCCTTTGATCTTCCTTGTGGAGTTCAGTCAATAGGCTGTCATACTGTCCAAACTCGTGCCTTCTGGTTAACCATTCCCTGACCCACACTTTCCTTTCTATCTTTCTTCGAGGTAGGGTTGCCTTTTGTTTCTCTTCTTCCTCTGTCAGCCTTTTCTGCTGCTCTCTAATAATGGCTAAAGCAGCTGCCAGGTATAGGTATCTTCTCCTCTTTGTAATGGTGTCTCTGACAGTAAGCATTCTTGTCTCTTCCAAAGCCATTCCAAGAATGTCCTCGGGTTGGAGAAGCCCCGTTTTTATATGGCGTGGCCAAGTCGGCACGACACCATCCGAATTGCGTGAACTCGTCGTGCCAATGTGGGAAGTGCACAATCTATGCGCAAACTATGCGTGAACTCGTCGTGCCAGTTCGTGCCAATGTGGGCACGCATTCGTGAACTCATTGTGAACTCGTCGTGAACTCATTGTGAACTATGCGTGAACTCATCGTGAACAGTGCGGGAACCTCCCAGTTCGTGCCACAAAATGTCACGACTTGCCACGACAAATTCGTGGCAAAAAATCGTGCAAGTGTCAGCCTGGCATTAGTTTTACATTTTATCTTGTCCCGACTAAAAAATACTTTCTTATTTCAAAACACTTATTTTTCTGTATAACTTTTAAATAAAGTGAAAAAAATGGAAACGAAAATAAAAATAAGTAACAAAACAAAAAGGAAAATAAACCAAAAAATAAAGGGCCAAAAAAAAAAAAAAAAGAAAATACCAGAAAGGACACTGACTGAGATGAGATGAGACACTTGTAAATAATTTATTTTTAAATAATTGGAATGTGATACTTGTACATATTTGATGTCTGCTGTTTTAATTTAATTAAAATGCTTGCTTATTTAAAAAAAAAATAAAGGGCAACAAAAAAATACACACAAAAAAGATACGTTTCCTTTATTTAAAAAATGGAACAACTATGCAGCTCATGGAGCTTCTAAAATTCTTTCTTGCCAAGGGACAGCACCAGCAGGGGACATGTAGTAATGTGAAAGGTAGTCTCGCTGATCCTTTGCATCCTTCTGGGTATGATGGCCGGTTAGAGGCACTAGCCCCTGCAGATGTTGCTCAGTCCTCCATCCACCAGGGATCAGATCATGTGTGTCCGGATCTTCGTAGTCCACTTCTGAAATTGCGTATGGGTATCTGATGAGGGGAGGTTGTGCAGGACACAGGCACTCATGGTGATCAAGTTGATGGTGTCAGGGTTCTGCTGCATCGTCGTCAAGAAGCAACGGAACCTTTGACTTAAAATTCCAAAGGCATTCTCCACGACACATCGGGCACGAGACAACCTGTAGCTATATATGCGTTCTCGTAGGACTTGTGACCGATGGGAAAATGGTTTCATCATCCAGGTTCGGAGAGCAAAGGCGTCATCTCCTACGAAGTGATAGGGCACTGGGTGGTCATCATTAGGGAGTGGTTCTGGTTGAGGCACTCTAGCTCTGTAGTCTTCTACAGCATCATGCAGGGAACAGTTGCTCCATGTTCCTCCATCCGACGCACCACCCTCTGCCCCAACATCCACATCGAGGAACTTGTAGGTAGTATCTGCCACTGCCATCAGTAACAATGCTGTGGAAGCCCTTGTAGTTGTAGTAGTAAGAGCCAGCATTGCTTGGCTTCTTTATGGTGATGTGCTTTCCGTCCACAGACCCCAGACAGTTGTGGTAATTCCATCTGGAGCTGAACCTGGCAGCAACTTCCTTCCAGTCCTCTTCAGTTTTGGGGCAGCGCAGCACTTCGTCCTTGTAGACCGCGATGACGGCTTTACACACATCCGGTATGAACTTGCAGATGGTACTTGCTTCAACCCCAAAGCTGTACTGCAGACTTTGATAGGAATTTCCAGTGGCTAAAAAGCGGAGAGTGGCAGCTAGCTTGAGTCCTACTTGAAGCAGTTCCCTCATGAAGGTGGACTGCTTCTGGCGGTGAGGGGTTAACTTGTCAACCATCTCTTGAAACAGGTCAGGTGTGATTCTGAGGTAATTTTTGTAGCCCCTTTGATCTTCCTTGTGGAGTTCAGTCAATAGGCTGTCATACTGTCCAAACTCGTGCCTTCTGGTTAACCATTCCCTGACCCACACTTTCCTTTCTATATTTCTTCGAGGTAGGGTTGCCTTTTGTTTCTCTTCTTCCTCTGTCAGCCTTTTCTGCTGCTCTATAACAATGGCTAGAGCAGCTGCCAGGTATAGGTATCTTCTCCTCTTTGTAATGGTGTCTCTGACAGTAAGCATTCTTGTCTCTTCCAAAGCCATTCCAAGAATGTCCTCGGGTTGGAGAAGCCCCGTTTTTATATGGCGTGGCCAAGTCGGCACGACACCATCCGAATTGCGTGAACTCGTCGTGCCAATGCGGGAAGTGCACAATCTATGCGCAAACTATGCGTGAACTCGTCGTGCCAGTTCGTGCCAATGTGGGCACGCATTCGTAAACTCATTGTGAAATCGTCGTGAACTCATTGTGAACTATGCGTGAACTCATCGTGAACAGTGCGGGAACCTCCCAGTTCGTGCCACAAAATGTCACGACTTGCCACGACAAATTCGTGGCAGTAAATCGTGCAAGTGTCAGCCTGACATTAGTTTGACATTTTATCTTTTCCCGACTAAAAAATACTTTCTTATTTCAAAACACTTATTTTTCTGTATAACCTTTAAATAAAGTGAAAAAAATGGAAACGAAAATAAAAATAAGTAACAAAACAAAAAGGAAAATAAACCAAAAAATAAAGGGCCAAAAAAAAAAAAAAAAAATACCAGAAAGGACACTGACTGAGATGAGATGAGACACTTGTAAATAATTTATTTGTAAATAATTGGAATGTGATACTTGTACATATTTGATGTCTGCTGTTTTAATTTAAATAAAATGCTTGCTTATTTAAAAAAGAAATAAAGGGCAACAAAAAAATACACACAAAAAAGATACGTTTCCTTTATTTAAAAAATGAAACAACTATGCAGCTCATGGAGCTACTAAAATTCTTTCTTGCCAAGGGACAGCACCAGCAGGGGACATGTAGTAATGTGAAAGGTAGTCTCGCTGATCCTTTGCATCCTTCTGGGTATGATGGCCGGTTAGAGGCACTAGCCCCTGCAGATGTTGCTCAGTCCTCCATCCACCAGGGATCAGATCATGTGTGTCCGGATCTTCGTAGTCCACTTCTGAAATTGCGTATGGGTATCTGATGAGGGGAGGTTGTACAGGACACAGGCACTCATGGTGATCAAGTTGATGGTGTCAGGGTTCTGCTGCATCGTCGTCAAGAAGCAACGGAACCTTTGACTTAAAATTCCAAAGGCATTCTCCACGACACATCGGGCACGAGACAACCTGTAGCTATATATGCGTTCTCGTAGGACTTGTGACCGATGGGAAAATGGTTTCATCATCCAGGTTCGGAGAGCAAAGGCGTCATCTCCTACGAAGTGATAGGGCACTGGGTGGTCATCATTAGGGAGTGGTTCTGGTTGAGGCACTCTAGCTCTGTAGTCTTCTACAGCATCATGCAGGGAACAGTTGCTCCATGTTCCTCCATCCGACGCACCACCCTCTGCCCCAACATCCACATCGAGGAACTTGTAGGTAGTATCTGCCACTGCCATCAGTAACAATGCTGTGGAAGCCCTTGTAGTTGTAGTAGTAAGAGCCAGCATTGCGTGGCTTCTTTATGGCGATGTGCTTTCCGTCCACAGACCCCAGACAGTTGTGGTAATTCCATCTGGAGCTGAACCTGGCAGCAACTTCCTTCCAGTCCTCTTCAGTTTTGGGGCAGCGCAGCACTTCGTCCTTGTAGACCGCGATGACGGCTTTACACACATCCGGTATGAACTTGCAGATGGTACTTGCTTCAACCCCAAAGCTGTACTGCAGACTTTGATAGGAATTTCCAGTGGCTAAAAAGCGGAGAGTGACAGCTAGCTTGAGTCCTACTTGAAGCAGTTCCCTCATGAAGGTGGACTGCTTCTGGCGGTGAGGGGTTAACTTGTCAACCATCTCTTGAAACAGGTCAGGTGTGATTCTGAGGTAATTTTTGTAGCCCCTTTGATCTTCCTTGTGGAGTTCAGTCTATAGGCTGTCATACTGTCCAAACTCGTGCCTTCTGGTTAACCATTCCCTGACCCACACTTTCCTTTCTATCTTTCTTCGAGGTAGGGTTGCCTTTTGTTTCTCTTCTTCCTCTGTCAGCCTTTTCTGCTGCTCTCTAACAATGGCTAAAGCAGCTGCCAGGTATAGGTATCTTCTCCTCTTTGTAATGGTATCTCTGACAGTAAGCATTCTTGTCTCTTCCAAAGCCATTCCAAGAATGTCCTCGGGTTGGAGAAGCCCCGTTTTTATATGGCGTGGCCAAGTCGGCACGACACCATCCGAATTGCGTGAACTCGTCGTGCCAATGCGGGAAGTGCACAATCTATGCGCAAACTATGCGTGAACTCGTCGTGCCAGTTCGTGCCAATGTGGGCACGCATTCGTGAACTCATTGTGAACTCGTCGTGAACTCATTGTGAACTATGCGTGAACTCATCGTGAACAGTGCGGGAACCTCCCAGTTCGTGCCACAAAATGTCACGACTTGCCACGACAAATTCGTGGCAAAAAATCGTGCAAGTGTCAGCCTGGCATTAGTTTGACATTTTATCTTGTCCCGACTAAAAAATACTTTCTTATTTCAAAACACTTATTTTTCTGTATAACTTTTAAATAAAGTGAAAAAAATGGAAACGAAAATAAAAATAAGTAACAAAACAAAAAGGAAAATAAACCAAAAAATAAAGGGCCAAAAAAAAAAAAAAAAATACCAGAAAGGACACTGACTGAGATGAGATGAGACACTTGTAATTAATTTATTTGTAAATAATTGGAATGTGATACTTGTACATATTTGATGTCTGCTGTTTTAATTTAATTAAAATGCTTGCTTATTTAAAAAAAAAATAAAGGGCAACAAAAAAATACACACAAAAAAGATACGTTTCCTTTATTTAAAAAATGGAACAACTATGCAGCTCATGGAGCTACTAAAATTCTTTCTTGCCAAGGGACAGCACCAGCAGGGGACATGTAGTAATGTGAAAGGTAGTCTCGCTGATCCTTTGCATCCTTCTGGGTATGATGGCCGGTTAGAGGCACTAGCCCCTGCAGATGTTGCTCAGTCCTCCATCCACCAGGGATCAGATCATGTGTGTCCGGATCTTCGTAGTCCACTTCTGAAATTGCGTATGGGTATCTGATGAGGGGAGGTTGTGCAGGACACAGGCACTCATGGTGATCAAGTTGATGGTGTCAGGGTTCTGCTGCATCGTCGTCAAGAAGCAACGGAACCTTTGACTTAAAATTCCAAAGGCATTCTCCATGACACATCGGGCACGAGACAACCTGTAGCTATATATGCGTTCTCGTAGGACTTGTGACCGATGGGAAAATGGTTTCATCATCCAGGTTCGGAGAGCAAAGGCGTCATCTCCTACGAAGTGATAGGGCACTGGGTGGTCATCATTAGGGAGTGGTTCTGGTTGAGGCACTCTAGCTCTGTAGTCTTCTACAGCATCATGCAGGGAACAGTTGCTCCATGTTCCTCCATCCGACGCACCACCCTCTGCCCCAACATCCACATCGAGGAACTTGTAGGTAGTATCTGCCACTGCCATCAGTAACAATGCTGTGGAAGCCCTTGTAGTTGTAGTAGTAAGAGCCAGCATTGCGTGGCTTCTTTATGGCGATGTGCTTTCCGTCCACAGACCCCAGACAGTTGTGGTAATTCCATCTGGAGCTGAACCTGGCAGCAACTTCCTTCCAGTCCTCTTCAGTTTTGGGGCAGCGCAGCACTTCGTCCTTGTAGACCGCGATGACGGCTTTACACACATCCGGTATGAACTTGCAGATGGTACTTGCTTCAACCCCAAAGCTGTACTGCAGACTTTGATAGGAATTTCCAGTGGCTAAAAAGCGGAGAGTGGCAGCTAGCTTGAGTCCTACTTGAAGCAGTTCCCTCATGAAGGTGGACTGCTTCTGGCGGTGAGGGGTTAACTTGTCAACCCTCTCTTGAAACAGGTCAGGTGTGATTCTGAGGTAATTTTTGTAGCCCCTTTGATCTTCCTTGTGGAGTTCAGTCAATAGGCTGTCATACTGTCCAAACTCGTGCCTTCTGGTTAACCATTCCCTGACCCACACTTTCCTTTCTATCTTTCTTCGAGGTAGGGTTGCCTTTTGTTTCTCTTCTTCCTCTGTCAGCCTTTTCTGCTGCTCTCTAACAATGGCTAGAGCAGCTGCCAGGTATAGGTATCTTCTCCTCTTTGTAATGGTGTCTCTGACAGTAAGCATTCTTGTCTCTTCCAAAGCCATTCCAAGAATGTCCTCGGGTTGGAGAAGCCCCGTTTTTATATGGCGTGGCCAAGTCGGCACGACACCATCCGAATTGCGTGAACTCGTCGTGCCAATGCGGGAAGTGCACAATCTATGCGCAAACTATGCGTGAACTCGTCGTGCCAGTTCGTGCCAATGTAGGCACGCATTCGTGAACTCATTGTGAACTCGTCGTGAACTCATTGTGAACTATGCGTGAACTCATTGTGAACAGTGCGGGAACCTCCCAGTTCGTGCCACAAAATGTCACGACTTGCCACGACAAATTCGTGGCAAAAAATCGTGCAAGTGTCAGCCTGGCATTAGTTTTACATTTTATCTTGTCCCGACTAAAAAATACTTTCTTATTTCAAAACACTTATTTTTCTGTATAACTTTTAAATAAAGTGAAAAAAATGGAAACGAAAATAAAAATAAGTAACAAAACAAAAAGGAAAATAAACCAAAAAATAAAGGGCCAAAAAAAAAAAAAAAAAAAATACCAGAAAGGACACTGACTGAGATGAGATGAGACACTTGTAAATAATTTATTTGTAAATAATTGGAATGTGATACTTGTACATATTTGATGTCTGCTGTTTTAATTTAATTAAAATGCTTGCTTATTTAAAAAAAAAAATAAAGGGCAACAAAAAAATACACACAAAAAAGATACGTTTCCTTTATTTAAAAAATGGAACAACTATGCAGCTCATGGAGCTACTAAAATTCTTTCTTGCCAAGGGACAGCACCAGCAGGGGACATGTAGTAATGTGAAAGGTAGTCTCGCTGATCCTTTGCATCCTTCTGGGTATGATGGCCAGTTAGAGGCACTAGCCCCTGCAGATGTTGCTCAGTCCTCCATCCACCAGGGATCAGATCATGTGTGTCCGGATCTTCGTAGTCCACTTCTGAAATTGCGTATGGGTATCTGATGAGGGGAGGTTGTTCAGGACACAGGCACTCATGGTGATCAAGTTGATGGTGTCAGGGTTCTGCTGCATCGTCGTCAAGAAGCAACGGAACCTTTGACTTAAAATTCCAAAGGCATTCTCCACGACACATCGGGCACGAGACAACCTGTAGCTATATATGCGTTCTCGTAGGACTTGTGACCGATGGGAAAATGGTTTCATCATCCAGGTTCGGAGAGCAAAGGCGTCATCTCCTACGAAGTGATAGGGCACTGGGTGGTCATCATTAGGGAGTGGTTCTGGTTGAGGCACTCTAGCTCTGTAGTCTTCTACAGCATCATGCAGGGAACAGTTGCTCCATGTTCCTCCATCCGACGCACCACCCTCTGCCCCAACATCCACATCGAGGAACTTGTAGGTAGTATCTGCCACTGCCATCAGTAACAATGCTGTGGAAGCCCTTGTAGTTGTAGTAGTAAGAGCCAGCATTGCGTGGCTTCTTTATGGCGATGTGCTTTCCGTCCACAGACCCCAGACAGTTGTGGTAATTCCATCTGGAGCTGAACCTGGCAGCAACTTCCTTCCAGTCCTCTTCAGTTTTGGGGCAGCGCAGCACTTCGTCCTTGTAGACCGCGATGACGGCTTTACACACATCCGGTATGAACTTGCAGATGGTACTTGCTTCAACCCCAAAGCTGTACTGCAGACTTTGATAGGAATTTCCAGTGGCTAAAAAGCGGAGAGTGGCAGCTAGCTTGAGTCCTACTTGAAGCAGTTCCCTCATGAAGGTGGACTGCTTCTGGCGGTGAGGGGTTAACTTGTCAACCCTCTCTTGAAACAGGTCAGGTGTGATTCTGAGGTAATTTTTGTAGCCCCTTTGATCTTCCTTGTGGAGTTCAGTCAATAGGCTGTCATACTGTCCAAACTCGTGCCTTCTGGTTAACCATTCCCTGACCCACACTTTCCTTTCTATCTTTCTTCGAGGTAGGGTTGCCTTTTGTTTCTCTTCTTCCTCTGTCAGCCTTTTCTGCTGCTCTCTAACAATGGCTAGAGCAGCTGCCAGGTATAGGTATCTTCTCCTCTTTGTAATGGTGTCTCTGACAGTAAGCATTCTTGTCTCTTCCAAAGCCATTCCAAGAATGTCCTCGGGTTGGAGAAGCCCCGTTTTTATATGGCGTGGCCAAGTCGGCACGACACCATCCGAATTGCGTGAACTCGTCGTGCCAATGCGGGAAGTGCACAATCTATGCGCAAACTATGCGTGAACTCGTCGTGCCAGTTCGTGCCAATGTAGGCACGCATTCGTGAACTCATTGTGAACTCGTCGTGAACTCATTGTGAACTATGCGTGAACTCATTGTGAACAGTGCGGGAACCTCCCAGTTCGTGCCACAAAATGTCACGACTTGCCACGACAAATTCGTGGCAAAAAATCGTGCAAGTGTCAGCCTGGCATTAGTTTTACATTTTATCTTGTCCCGACTAAAAAATACTTTCTTATTTCAAAACACTTATTTTTCTGTATAACTTTTAAATAAAGTGAAAAAAATGGAAACGAAAATAAAAATAAGTAACAAAACAAAAAGGAAAATAAACCAAAAAATAAAGGGCCAAAAAAAAAAAAAAAAAAAATACCAGAAAGGACACTGACTGAGATGAGATGAGACACTTGTAAATAATTTATTTGTAAATAATTGGAATGTGATACTTGTACATATTTGATGTCTGCTGTTTTAATTTAATTAAAATGCTTGCTTATTTAAAAAAAAAAAATAAAGGGCAACAAAAAAATACACACAAAAAAGATACGTTTCCTTTATTTAAAAAATGGAACAACTATGCAGCTCATGGAGCTACTAAAATTCTTTCTTGCCAAGGGACAGCACCAGCAGGGGACATGTAGTAATGTGAAAGGTAGTCTCGCTGATCCTTTGCATCCTTCTGGGTATGATGGCCAGTTAGAGGCACTAGCCCCTGCAGATGTTGCTCAGTCCTCCATCCACCAGGGATCAGATCATGTGTGTCCGGATCTTCGTAGTCCACTTCTGAAATTGCGTATGGGTATCTGATGAGGGGAGGTTGTTCAGGACACAGGCACTCATGGTGATCAAGTTGATGGTGTCAGGGTTCTGCTGCATCGTCGTCAAGAAGCAACGGAACCTTTGACTTAAAATTCCAAAGGCATTCTCCACGACACATCGGGCACGAGACAACCTGTAGCTATATATGCGTTCTCGTAGGACTTGTGACCGATGGGAAAATGGTTTCATCATCCAGGTTCGGAGAGCAAAGGCGTCATCTCCTACGAAGTGATAGGGCACTGGGTGGTCATCATTAGGGAGTGGTTCTGGTTGAGGCACTCTAGCTCTGTAGTCTTCTACAGCATCATGCAGGGAACAGTTGCTCCATGTTCCTCCATCCGACGCACCACCCTCTGCCCCAACATCCACATCGAGGAACTTGTAGGTAGTATCTGCCACTGCCATCAGTAACAATGCTGTGGAAGCCCTTGTAGTTGTAGTAGTAAGAGCCAGCATTGCGTGGCTTCTTTATGGCGATGTGCTTTCCGTCCACAGACCCCAGACAGTTGTGGTAATTCCATCTGGAGCTGAACCTGGCAGCAACTTCCTTCCAGTCCTCTTCAGTTTTGGGGCAGCGCAGCACTTCGTCCTTGTAGACCGCGATGACGGCTTTACACACATCCGGTATGAACTTGCAGATGGTACTTGCTTCAACCCCAAAGCTGTACTGCAGACTATGATAGGAATTTCCAGTGGCTAAAAAGCGGAGAGTGACAGCTAGCTTGAGCCCTACTTGAAGCAGTTCCCTCATGAAGGTGGACTGCTTCTGGCGGTGAGGGGTTAACTTGTCAACCATCTCTTGAAACAGGTCAGGTGTGATTCTGAGGTAATTTTTGTAGCCCCTTTGATCTTCCTTGTGGAGTTCAGTCAATAGGCTGTCATACTGTCCAAACTCGTGCCTTCTGGTTAACCATTCCCTGACCCACACTTTCCTTTCTATCTTTCTTCGAGGTAGGGTTGCCTTTTGTTTCTCTTCTTCCTCTGTCAGCCTTTTCTGCTGCTCTCTAATAATGGCTAAAGCAGCTGCCAGGTATAGGGATCTTCTCCTCTTTGTAATGGTGTCTCTGACAGTAAGCATTCTTGTCTCTTCCAAAGCCATTCCAAGAATGTCCTCGGGTTGGAGAAGCCCCGTTTTTATATGACGTGGCCAAGTCGGCACGACACCATCCGAATTGCGTGAACTCGTCGTGCCAATGCGGGAAGTGCACAATCTATGCGCAAACTATGCGTGAACTCGTCGTGCCAGTTCGTGCCAATGTGGGCACTCATTCGTGAACTCATTGTGAACTCGTCGTGAACTCATTGTGAACTATGCGTGAACTCATCGTGAACAGTGCGGGAACCTCCCAGTTCGTGCCACAAAATGTCACGACTTGCCACGACAAATTCGTGGCAAAAAATCGTGCAAGTGTCAGCCTGGCATTAGTTTGACATTTTATCTTGTCCCGACTAAAAAATACTTTCTTATTTCAAAACACTTATTTTTCTGTATAACTTTTAAATAAAGTGAAAAAAATGGAAACGAAAATAAAAATAAGTAACAAAACAAAAAGGAAAATAAACCAAAAAATAAAGGGCCAAAAAAAAAAAAAAATACCAGAAAGGACACTGACTGAGATGAGATGAGACACTTGTAATTAATTTATTTGTAAATAATTGGAATGTGATACTTGTACATATTTGATGTCTGCTGTTTTAATTTAATTAAAATGCTTGCTTATTTAAAAAAACAATAAAGGGCAACAAAAAAATACACACAAAAAAGATACGTTTCCTTTATTTAAAAAATGGAACAACTATGCAGCTCATGGAGCTACTAAAATTCTTTCTTGCCAAGGGACAGCACCAGCAGGGGACATGTAGTAATGTGAAAGGTAGTCTCGCTGATCCTTTGCATCCTTCTGGGTATGATGGCCGGTTAGAGGCACTAGCCCCTGCAGATGTTGCTCAGTCCTCCATCCACCAGGGATCAGATCATGTGTGTCCGGATCTTCGTAGTCCACTTCTGAAATTGCGTATGGGTATCTGATGAGGGGAGGTTGTGCAGGACACAGGCACTCATGGTGATCAAGTTGATGGTGTCAGGGTTCTGCTGCATCGTCGTCAAGAAGCAACGGAACCTTTGACTTAAAATTCCAAAGGCATTCTCCATGACACATCGGGCACGAGACAACCTGTAGCTATATATGCGTTCTCGTAGGACTTGTGACCGATGGGAAAATGGTTTCATCATCCAGGTTCGGAGAGCAAAGGCGTCATCTCCTACGAAGTGATAGGGCACTGGGTGGTCATCATTAGGGAGTGGTTCTGGTTGAGGCACTCTAGCTCTGTAGTCTTCTACAGCATCATGCAGGGAACAGTTGCTCCATGTTCCTCCATCCGACGCACCACCCTCTGCCCCAACATCCACATCGAGGAACTTGTAGGTAGTATCTGCCACTGCCATCAGTAACAATGCTGTGGAAGCCCTTGTAGTTGTAGTAGTAAGAGCCAGCATTGCGTGGCTTCTTTATGGCGATGTGCTTTCCGTCCACAGACCCCAGACAGTTGTGGTAATTCCATCTGGAGCTGAACCTGGCAGTAACTTCCTTCCAGTCCTCTTCAGTTTTGGGGCAGCGCAGCACTTCGTCCTTGTAGACCGCGATGACGGCTTTACACACATCCGGTATGAACTTGCAGATGGTACTTGCTTCAACCCCAAAGCTGTACTGCAGACTTTGATAGGAATTTCCAGTGGCTAAAAAGCGGAGAGTGGCAGCTAGCTTGAGTCCTACTTGAAGCAGTTCCCTCATGAAGGTGGACTGCTTCTGGCGGTGAGGGGTTAACTTGTCAACCCTCTCTTGAAACAGGTCAGGTGTGATTCTGAGGTAATTTTTGTAGCCCCTTTGATCTTCCTTGTGGAGTTCAGTCAATAGGCTGTCATACTGTCCAAACTCGTGCCTTCTGGTTAACCATTCCCTGACCCACACTTTCCTTTCTATCTTTCTTCGAGGTAGGGTTGCCTTTTGTTTCTCTTCTTCCTCTGTCAGCCTTTTCTGCTGCTCTCTAACAATGGCTAGAGCAGCTGCCAGGTATAGGTATCTTCTCCTCTTTGTAATGGTGTCTCTGACAGTAAGCATTCTTGTCTCTTCCAAAGCCATTCCAAGAATGTCCTCGGGTTGGAGAAGCCCCGTTTTTATATGGCGTGGCCAAGTCGGCACGACACCATCCGAATTGCGTGAACTCGTCGTGCCAATGCGGGAAGTGCACAATCTATGCGCAAACTATGCGTGAACTCGTCGTGCCAGTTCGTGCCAATGTAGGCACGCATTCGTGAACTCATTGTGAACTCGTCGTGAACTCATTGTGAACTATGCGTGAACTCATTGTGAACAGTGCGGGAACCTCCCAGTTCGTGCCACAAAATGTCACGACTTGCCACGACAAATTCGTGGCAAAAAATCGTGCAAGTGTCAGCCTGGCATTAGTTTTACATTTTATCTTGTCCCGACTAAAAAATACTTTCTTATTTCAAAACACTTATTTTTCTGTATAACTTTTAAATAAAGTGAAAAAAATGGAAACGAAAATAAAAATAAGTAACAAAACAAAAAGGAAAATAAACCAAAAAATAAAGGGCCAAAAAAAAAAAAAAAAAAAAATACCAGAAAGGACACTGACTGAGATGAGATGAGACACTTGTAAATAATTTATTTGTAAATAATTGGAATGTGATACTTGTACATATTTGATGTCTGCTGTTTTAATTTAATTAAAATGCTTGCTTATTTAAAAAAAAAAATAAAGGGCAACAAAAAAATACACACAAAAAAGATACGTTTCCTTTATTTAAAAAATGGAACAACTATGCAGCTCATGGAGCTACTAAAATTCTTTCTTGCCAAGGGACAGCACCAGCAGGGGACATGTAGTAATGTGAAAGGTAGTCTCGCTGATCCTTTGCATCCTTCTGGGTATGATGGCCAGTTAGAGGCACTAGCCCCTGCAGATGTTGCTCAGTCCTCCATCCACCAGGGATCAGATCATGTGTGTCCGGATCTTCGTAGTCCACTTCTGAAATTGCGTATGGGTATCTGATGAGGGGAGGTTGTACAGGACACAGGCACTCATGGTGATCAAGTTGATGGTGTCAGGGTTCTGCTGCATCGTCGTCAAGAAGCAACGGAACCTTTGACTTAAAATTCCAAAGGCATTCTCCACGACACATCGGGCACGAGACAACCTGTAGCTATATATGCGTTCTCGTAGGACTTGTGACCGATGGGAAAATGGTTTCATCATCCAGGTTCGGAGAGCAAAGGCGTCATCTCCTACGAAGTGATAGGGCACTGGGTGGTCATCATTAGGGAGTGGTTCTGGTTGAGGCACTCTAGCTCTGTAGTCTTCTACAGCATCATGCAGGGAACAGTTGCTCCATGTTCCTCCATCCGACGCACCACCCTCTGCCCCAACATCCACATCGAGGAACTTGTAGGTAGTATCTGCCACTGCCATCAGTAACAATGCTGTGGAAGCCCTTGTAGTTGTAGTAGTAAGAGCCAGCATTGCGTGGCTTCTTTATGGCGATGTGCTTTCCGTCCACAGACCCCAGACAGTTGTGGTAATTCCATCTGGAGCTGAAC
The DNA here is from genome assembly GCF_036898095.1 of Palaemon carinicauda. Lineage (NCBI taxonomy): Eukaryota > Metazoa > Arthropoda > Malacostraca > Decapoda > Palaemonidae > Palaemon > Palaemon carinicauda. Next base: position 74,132,767 of record NC_090726.1, on the reverse strand, counting down.
CTGGCAGCAACTTCCTTCCAGTCCTCTTCAGTTTTGGGGCAGCGCAGCACTTCGTCCTTGTAGACCGCGATGACGGCTTTACACACATCCGGTATGAACTTGCAGATGGTACTTGCTTCAACCCCAAAGCTGTACTGCAGACTTTGATAGGAATTTCCAGTGGCTAAAAAGCGGAGAGTGACAGCTAGCTTGAGTCCTACTTGAAGCAGTTCCCTCATGAAGGTGGACTGCTTCTGGCGGTGAGGGGTTAACTTGTCAACCATCTCTTGAAACAGGTCAGGTGTGATTCTGAGGTAATTTTTGTAGCCCCTTTGATCTTCCTTGTGGAGTTCAGTCAATAGGCTGTCATACTGTCCAAACTCGTGCCTTCTGGTTAACCATTCCCTGACCCACACTTTCCTTTCTATCTTTCTTCGAGGTAGGGTTGCCTTTTGTTTCTCTTCTTCCTCTGTCAGCCTTTTCTGCTGCTCTCTAACAATGGCTAGAGCAGCTGCCAGGTATAGGGTATCTTCTCCTCTTTGTAATGGTGTCTCTGACAGTAAGCATTCTTGTCTCTTCCAAAGCCATTCCAAGAATGTCCTCGGGTTGGAGAAGCCCCGTTTTTATATGGCGTGGCCAAGTCGGCACGACACCATCCGAATTGCGTGAACTCGTCGTGCCAATGCGGGAAGTGCACAATCTATGCGCAAACTATGCGTGAACTCGTCGTGCCAGTTCGTGCCAATGTAGGCACGCATTCGTGAACTCATTGTGAACTCGTCGTGAACTCATTGTGAACTATGCGTGAACTCATTGTGAACAGTGCGGGAACCTCCCAGTTCGTGCCACAAAATGTCACGACTTGCCACGACAAATTCGTGGCAAAAAATCGTGCAAGTGTCAGCCTGGCATTAGTTTTACATTTTATCTTGTCCCGACTAAAAAATACTTTCTTATTTCAAAACACTTATTTTTCTGTATAACTTTTAAATAAAGTGAAAAAAATGGAAACGAAAATAAAAATAAGTAACAAAACAAAAAGGAAAATAAACCAAAAAATAAAGGGCCAAAAAAAAAAAAAAAAAAAATACCAGAAAGGACACTGACTGAGATGAGATGAGACACTTGTAAATAATTTATTTGTAAATAATTGGAATGTGATACTTGTACATATTTGATGTCTGCTGTTTTAATTTAATTAAAATGCTTGCTTATTTAAAAAAAAAAAATAAAGGGCAACAAAAAAATACACACAAAAAAGATACGTTTCCTTTATTTAAAAAATGGAACAACTATGCAGCTCATGGAGCTACTAAAATTCTTTCTTGCCAAGGGACAGCACCAGCAGGGGACATGTAGTAATGTGAAAGGTAGTCTCGCTGATCCTTTGCATCCTTCTGGGTATGATGGCCAGTTAGAGGCACTAGCCCCTGCAGATGTTGCTCAGTCCTCCATCCACCAGGGATCAGATCATGTGTGTCCGGATCTTCGTAGTCCACTTCTGAAATTGCGTATGGGTATCTGATGAGGGGAGGTTGTTCAGGACACAGGCACTCATGGTGATCAAGTTGATGGTGTCAGGGTTCTGCTGCATCGTCGTCAAGAAGCAACGGAACCTTTGACTTAAAATTCCAAAGGCATTCTCCACGACACATCGGGCACGAGACAACCTGTAGCTATATATGCGTTCTCGTAGGACTTGTGACCGATGGGAAAATGGTTTCATCATCCAGGTTCGGAGAGCAAAGGCGTCATCTCCTACGAAGTGATAGGGCACTGGGTGGTCATCATTAGGGAGTGGTTCTGGTTGAGGCACTCTAGCTCTGTAGTCTTCTACAGCATCATGCAGGGAACAGTTGCTCCATGTTCCTCCATCCGACGCACCACCCTCTGCCCCAACATCCACATCGAGGAACTTGTAGGTAGTATCTGCCACTGCCATCAGTAACAATGCTGTGGAAGCCCTTGTAGTTGTAGTAGTAAGAGCCAGCATTGCGTGGCTTCTTTATGGCGATGTGCTTTCCGTCCACAGACCCCAGACAGTTGTGGTAATTCCATCTGGAGCTGAACCTGGCAGCAACTTCCTTCCAGTCCTCTTCAGTTTTGGGGCAGCGCAGCACTTCGTCCTTGTAGACCGCGATGACGGCTTTACACACATCCGGTATGAACTTGCAGATGGTACTTGCTTCAACCCCAAAGCTGTACTGCAGACTATGATAGGAATTTCCAGTGGCTAAAAAGCGGAGAGTGACAGCTAGCTTGAGCCCTACTTGAAGCAGTTCCCTCATGAAGGTGGACTGCTTCTGGCGGTGAGGGGTTAACTTGTCAACCATCTCTTGAAACAGGTCAGGTGTGATTCTGAGGTAATTTTTGTAGCCCCTTTGATCTTCCTTGTGGAGTTCAGTCAATAGGCTGTCATACTGTCCAAACTCGTGCCTTCTGGTTAACCATTCCCTGACCCACACTTTCCTTTCTATCTTTCTTCGAGGTAGGGTTGCCTTTTGTTTCTCTTCTTCCTCTGTCAGCCTTTTCTGCTGCTCTCTAATAATGGCTAAAGCAGCTGCCAGGTATAGGGATCTTCTCCTCTTTGTAATGGTGTCTCTGACAGTAAGCATTCTTGTCTCTTCCAAAGCCATTCCAAGAATGTCCTCGGGTTGGAGAAGCCCCGTTTTTATATGACGTGGCCAAGTCGGCACGACACCATCCGAATTGCGTGAACTCGTCGTGCCAATGCGGGAAGTGCACAATCTATGCGCAAACTATGCGTGAACTCGTCGTGCCAGTTCGTGCCAATGTGGGCACTCATTCGTGAACTCATTGTGAACTCGTCGTGAACTCATTGTGAACTATGCGTGAACTCATCGTGAACAGTGCGGGAACCTCCCAGTTCGTGCCACAAAATGTCACGACTTGCCACGACAAATTCGTGGCAAAAAATCGTGCAAGTGTCAGCCTGGCATTAGTTTGACATTTTATCTTGTCCCGACTAAAAAATACTTTCTTATTTCAAAACACTTATTTTTCTGTATAACTTTTAAATAAAGTGAAAAAAATGGAAACGAAAATAAAAATAAGTAACAAAACAAAAAGGAAAATAAACCAAAAAATAAAGGGCCAAAAAAAAAAAAAAATACCAGAAAGGACACTGACTGAGATGAGATGAGACACTTGTAATTAATTTATTTGTAAATAATTGGAATGTGATACTTGTACATATTTGATGTCTGCTGTTTTAATTTAATTAAAATGCTTGCTTATTTAAAAAAACAATAAAGGGCAACAAAAAAATACACACAAAAAAGATACGTTTCCTTTATTTAAAAAATGGAACAACTATGCAGCTCATGGAGCTACTAAAATTCTTTCTTGCCAAGGGACAGCACCAGCAGGGGACATGTAGTAATGTGAAAGGTAGTCTCGCTGATCCTTTGCATCCTTCTGGGTATGATGGCCGGTTAGAGGCACTAGCCCCTGCAGATGTTGCTCAGTCCTCCATCCACCAGGGATCAGATCATGTGTGTCCGGATCTTCGTAGTCCACTTCTGAAATTGCGTATGGGTATCTGATGAGGGGAGGTTGTGCAGGACACAGGCACTCATGGTGATCAAGTTGATGGTGTCAGGGTTCTGCTGCATCGTCGTCAAGAAGCAACGGAACCTTTGACTTAAAATTCCAAAGGCATTCTCCATGACACATCGGGCACGAGACAACCTGTAGCTATATATGCGTTCTCGTAGGACTTGTGACCGATGGGAAAATGGTTTCATCATCCAGGTTCGGAGAGCAAAGGCGTCATCTCCTACGAAGTGATAGGGCACTGGGTGGTCATCATTAGGGAGTGGTTCTGGTTGAGGCACTCTAGCTCTGTAGTCTTCTACAGCATCATGCAGGGAACAGTTGCTCCATGTTCCTCCATCCGACGCACCACCCTCTGCCCCAACATCCACATCGAGGAACTTGTAGGTAGTATCTGCCACTGCCATCAGTAACAATGCTGTGGAAGCCCTTGTAGTTGTAGTAGTAAGAGCCAGCATTGCGTGGCTTCTTTATGGCGATGTGCTTTCCGTCCACAGACCCCAGACAGTTGTGGTAATTCCATCTGGAGCTGAACCTGGCAGTAACTTCCTTCCAGTCCTCTTCAGTTTTGGGGCAGCGCAGCACTTCGTCCTTGTAGACCGCGATGACGGCTTTACACACATCCGGTATGAACTTGCAGATGGTACTTGCTTCAACCCCAAAGCTGTACTGCAGACTTTGATAGGAATTTCCAGTGGCTAAAAAGCGGAGAGTGGCAGCTAGCTTGAGTCCTACTTGAAGCAGTTCCCTCATGAAGGTGGACTGCTTCTGGCGGTGAGGGGTTAACTTGTCAACCCTCTCTTGAAACAGGTCAGGTGTGATTCTGAGGTAATTTTTGTAGCCCCTTTGATCTTCCTTGTGGAGTTCAGTCAATAGGCTGTCATACTGTCCAAACTCGTGCCTTCTGGTTAACCATTCCCTGACCCACACTTTCCTTTCTATCTTTCTTCGAGGTAGGGTTGCCTTTTGTTTCTCTTCTTCCTCTGTCAGCCTTTTCTGCTGCTCTCTAACAATGGCTAGAGCAGCTGCCAGGTATAGGTATCTTCTCCTCTTTGTAATGGTGTCTCTGACAGTAAGCATTCTTGTCTCTTCCAAAGCCATTCCAAGAATGTCCTCGGGTTGGAGAAGCCCCGTTTTTATATGGCGTGGCCAAGTCGGCACGACACCATCCGAATTGCGTGAACTCGTCGTGCCAATGCGGGAAGTGCACAATCTATGCGCAAACTATGCGTGAACTCGTCGTGCCAGTTCGTGCCAATGTAGGCACGCATTCGTGAACTCATTGTGAACTCGTCGTGAACTCATTGTGAACTATGCGTGAACTCATTGTGAACAGTGCGGGAACCTCCCAGTTCGTGCCACAAAATGTCACGACTTGCCACGACAAATTCGTGGCAAAAAATCGTGCAAGTGTCAGCCTGGCATTAGTTTTACATTTTATCTTGTCCCGACTAAAAAATACTTTCTTATTTCAAAACACTTATTTTTCTGTATAACTTTTAAATAAAGTGAAAAAAATGGAAACGAAAATAAAAATAAGTAACAAAACAAAAAGGAAAATAAACCAAAAAATAAAGGGCCAAAAAAAAAAAAAAAAAAAAATACCAGAAAGGACACTGACTGAGATGAGATGAGACACTTGTAAATAATTTATTTGTAAATAATTGGAATGTGATACTTGTACATATTTGATGTCTGCTGTTTTAATTTAATTAAAATGCTTGCTTATTTAAAAAAAAAAATAAAGGGCAACAAAAAAATACACACAAAAAAGATACGTTTCCTTTATTTAAAAAATGGAACAACTATGCAGCTCATGGAGCTACTAAAATTCTTTCTTGCCAAGGGACAGCACCAGCAGGGGACATGTAGTAATGTGAAAGGTAGTCTCGCTGATCCTTTGCATCCTTCTGGGTATGATGGCCAGTTAGAGGCACTAGCCCCTGCAGATGTTGCTCAGTCCTCCATCCACCAGGGATCAGATCATGTGTGTCCGGATCTTCGTAGTCCACTTCTGAAATTGCGTATGGGTATCTGATGAGGGGAGGTTGTACAGGACACAGGCACTCATGGTGATCAAGTTGATGGTGTCAGGGTTCTGCTGCATCGTCGTCAAGAAGCAACGGAACCTTTGACTTAAAATTCCAAAGGCATTCTCCACGACACATCGGGCACGAGACAACCTGTAGCTATATATGCGTTCTCGTAGGACTTGTGACCGATGGGAAAATGGTTTCATCATCCAGGTTCGGAGAGCAAAGGCGTCATCTCCTACGAAGTGATAGGGCACTGGGTGGTCATCATTAGGGAGTGGTTCTGGTTGAGGCACTCTAGCTCTGTAGTCTTCTACAGCATCATGCAGGGAACAGTTGCTCCATGTTCCTCCATCCGACGCACCACCCTCTGCCCCAACATCCACATCGAGGAACTTGTAAGTAGTATCTGCCACTGCCATCAGTAACAATGCTGTGGAAGCCCTTGTAGTTGTAGTAGTAAGAGCCAGCATTGCGTGGCTTCTTTATGGCGATGTGCTTTCCGTCCACAGACCCCAGACAGTTGTGGTAATTCCATCTGGAGCTGAACCTGGCAGCAACTTCCTTCCAGTCCTCTTCAGTTTTGGGGCAGCGCAGCACTTCGTCCTTGTAGACCGCGATGACGGCTTTACACACATCCGGTATGAACTTGCAGATGGTACTTGCTTCAACCCCAAAGCTGTACTGCAGACTATGATAGGAATTTCCAGTGGCTAAAAAGCGGAGAGTGACAGCTAGCTTGAGTCCTACTTGAAGCAGTTCCCTCATGAAGGTGGACTGCTTCTGGCGGTGAGGGGTTAACTTGTCAACCATCTCTTGAAACAGGTCAGGTGTGATTCTGAGGTAATTTTTGTAGCCCCTTTGATCTTCCTTGTGGAGTTCAGTCAATAGGCTGTCATACTGTCCAAACTCGTGCCTTCTGGTTAACCATTCCCTGACCCACACTTTCCTTTCTATCTTTCTTCGAGGTAGGGTTGCCTTTTGTTTCTCTTCTTCCTCTGTCAGCCTTTTCTGCTGCTCTCTAATAATGGCTAAAGCAGCTGCCAGGTATAGGGATCTTCTCCTCTTTGTAATGGTGTCTCTGACAGTAAGCATTCTTGTCTCTTCCAAAGCCATTCCAAGAATGTCCTCGGGTTGGAGAAGCCCCGTTTTTATATGGCGTGGCCAAGTCGGCACGACACCATCCGAATTGCGTGAACTCGTCGTGCCAATGCGGGAAGTGCACAATCTATGCGCAAACTATGCGTGAACTCGTCGTGCCAGTTCGTGCCAATGTGGGCACTCATTCGTGAACTCATTGTGAACTCGTCGTGAACTCATTGTGAACTATGCGTGAACTCATCGTGAACAGTGCGGGAACCTCCCAGTTCGTGCCACAAAATGTCACGACTTGCCACGACAAATTCGTGGCAAAAAACCGTGCAACTGTCAGCCTGGCATTAGTTTTACATTTTATCTTGTCCCGACTAAAAAATACTTTCTTATTTCAAAACACTTATTTTTCTGTATAACTTTTAAATAAAGTGAAAAAAATGGAAACGAAAATAAAAATAAGTAACAAAACAAAAAGGAAAATAAACCAAAAAATAAAGGGCCAAAAAAAAAAAAAAAAAAATACCAGAAAGGTCACTGACTGAGATGAGATGAGACACTTGTAAATAATTTATTTGTAAATAATTGGAATGTGATACTTGTACATATTTGATGTCTGCTGTTTTAATTTAATTAAAATGCTTGCTTATTTAAAAAAAAAATAAAGGGCAACAAAAAAATACACACAAAAAAGATACGTTTCCTTTATTTAAAAAATGGAACAACTATGCAGCTCATGGAGCTACTAAAATTCTTTCTTGCCAAGGGACAGCACCAGCAGGGGACATGTAGTAATGTGAAAGGTAGTCTCGCTGATCCTTTGCATCCTTCTGGGTATGATGGCCGGTTAGAGGCACTAGCCCCTGCAGATGTTGCTCAGTCCTCCATCCACCAGGGATCAGATCATGTGTGTCCGGATCTTCGTAGTCCACTTCTGAAATTGCGTATGGGTATCTGATGAGGGGAGGTTGTACAGGACACAGGCACTCATGGTGATCAAGTTGATGGTGTCAGGGTTCTGCTGCATCGTCGTCAAGAAGCAACGGAACCTTTGACTTAAAATTCCAAAGGCATTCTCCACGACACATCGGGCACGAGACAACCTGTAGCTATATATGCGTTCTCGTAGGACTTGTGACCGATGGGAAAATGGTTTCATCATCCAGGTTCGGAGAGCAAAGGCGTCATCTCCTACGAAGTGATAGGGCACTGGGTGGTCATCATTAGGGAGTGGTTCTGGTTGAGGCACTCTAGCTCTGTAGTCTTCTACAGCATCATGCAGGGAACAGTTGCTCCATGTTCCTCCATCCGACGCACCACCCTCTGCCCCAACATCCACATCGAGGAACTTGTAGGTAGTATCTGCCACTGCCATCAGTAACAATGCTGTGGAAGCCCTTGTAGTTGTAGTAGTAAGAGCCAGCATTGCGTGGCTTCTTTATGGTGATGTGCTTTCCGTCCACAGACCCCAGACAGTTGTGGTAATTCCATCTGGAGCTGAACCTGGCAGCAACTTCCTTCCAGTCCTCTTCAGTTTTGGGGCAGCGCAGCACTTCGTCCTTGTAGACCGCGATGACGGCTTTACACACATCCGGTATGAACTTGCAGATGGTACTTGCTTCAACCCCAAAGCTGTACTGCAGACTTTGATAGGAATTTCCAGTGGCTAAAAAGCGGAGAGTGGCAGCTAGCTTGAGTCCTACTTGAAGCAGTTCCCTCATGAAGGTGGACTGCTTCTGGCGGTGAGGGGTTAACTTGTCAACCATCTCTTGAAACAGGTCAGGTGTGATTCTGAGGTAATTTTTGTAGCCCCTTTGATCTTCCTTGTGGAGTTCAGTCAATAGGCTGTCATACTGTCCAAACTCGTGCCTTCTGGTTAACCATTCCCTGACCCAAACTTTCCTTTCTATATTTCTTCGAGGTAGGGTTGCCTTTTGTTTCTCTTCTTCCTCTGTCAGCCTTTTCTGCTGCTCTCTAACAATGGCTAGAGCAGCTGCCAGGTATAGGTATCTTCTCCTCTTTGTAATGGTGTCTCTGACAGTAAGCATTCTTGTCTCTTCCAAAGCCATTCCAAGAATGTCCTCGGGTTGGAGAAGCCCCGTTTTTATATGACGTGGCCAAGTCGGCACGACACCATCCGAATTGCGTGAACTCGTCGTGCCAATGCGGGAAGTGCACAATCTATGCGCAAACTATGCGTGAACTCGTCGTGCCAGTTCGTGCCAATGTGGGCACGCATTCGTAAACTCATTGTGAAATCGTCGTGAACTCATTGTGAACTATGCGTGAACTCATCGTGAACAGTGCGGGAACCTCCCAGTTCGTGCCACAAAATGTCACGACTTGCCACGACAAATTCGTGGCAGTAAATCGTGCAAGTGTCAGCCTGACATTAGTTTGACATTTTATCTTTTCCCGACTAAAAAATACTTTCTTATTTCAAAACACTTATTTTTCTGTATAACCTTTAAATAAAGTGAAAAAAATGGAAACGAAAATAAAAATAAGTAACAAAACAAAAAGGAAAATAAACCAAAAAATAAAGGGCCAAAAAAAAAAAAAAAAAAAAAATACCAGAAAGGACACTGACTGAGATGAGATGAGACACTTGTAAATAATTTATTTGTAAATAATTGGAATGTGATACTTGTACATATTTGATGTCTGCTGTTTTAATTTAAATAAAATGCTTGCTTATTTAAAAAAGAAATAAAGGGCAACAAAAAAATACACACAAAAAAGATACGTTTCCTTTATTTAAAAAATGGAACAACTATGCAGCTCATGGAGCTACTAAAATTCTTTCTTGCCAAGGGACAGCACCAGCAGGGAACATGTAGTAATGTGAAAGGTAGTCTCGCTGATCCTTTGCATCCTTCTGGGTATGATGGCCGGTTAGAGGCACTAGCCCCTGCAGATGTTGCTCAGTCCTCCATCCACCAGGGATCAGATCATGTGTGTCCGGATCTTCGTAGTCCACTTCTGAAATTGCGTATGGGTATCTGATGAGGGGAGGTTGTACAGGACACAGGCACTCATGGTGATCAAGTTGATGGTGTCAGGGTTCTGCTGTATCGTCGTCAAGAAGCAACGGAACCTTTGACTTAAAATTCCAAAGGCATTCTCCACGACACATCGGGCACGAGACAACCTGTAGCTATATATGCGTTCTCGTAGGACTTGTGACCGATGGGAAAATGGTTTCATCATCCAGGTTCGGAGAGCAAAGGCGTCATCTCCTACGAAGTGATAGGGCACTGGGTGGTCATCATTAGGGAGTGGTTCTGGTTGAGGCACTCTAGCTCTGTAGTCTTCTACAGCATCATGCAGGGAACAGTTGCTCCATGTTCCTCCATCCGACGCACCACCCTCTGCCCCAACATCCACATCGAGGAACTTGTAGGTAGTATCTGCCACTGCCATCAGTAACAATGCTGTGGAAGCCCTTGTAGTTGTAGTAGTAAGAGCCAGCATTGCGTGGCTTCTTTATGGCGATGTGCTTTCCGTCCACAGACCCCAGACAGTTGTGGTAATTCCATCTGGAGCTGAACCTGGCAGCAACTTCCTTCCAGTCCTCTTCAGTTTTGGGGCAGCGCAGCACTTCGTCCTTGTAGACCGCGATGACGGCTTTACACACATCCGGTATGAACTTGCAGATGGTACTTGCTTCAACCCCAAAGCTGTACTGCAGACTTTGATAGGAATTTCCAGTGGCTAAAAAGCGGAGAGTGGCAGCTAGCTTGAGTCCTACTTGAAGCAGTTCCCTCATGAAGGTGGACTGCTTCTGGCGGTGAGGGGTTAACCCTTCAACCATCTCTTGAAACAGGTCAGGTGTGATTCTGAGGTAATTTTTGTAGCCCCTTTGATCTTCCTTGTGGAGTTCAGTCTATAGGCTGTCATACTGTCCAAACTCGTGCCTTCTGGTTAACCATTCCCTGACCCACACTTTCCTTTCTATCTTTCTTCGAGGTAGGGTTGCCTTTTGTTTCTCTTCTTCCTCTGTCAGCCTTTTCTGCTGCTATCTAACAATGGCTAGAGCAGCTGCCAGGTATAGGTATCTTCTCCTCTTTGTAATGGTGTCTCTGACAGTAAGCATTCTTGTCTCTTCCAAAGCCATTCCAAGAATGTCCTCGGGTTGGAGAAGCCCCGTTTTTATATGGCGTGGCCAAGTCGGCACGACACCATCCGAATTGCGTGAACTCGTCGTGCCAATGCGGGAAGTGCACAATCTATGCGCAAACTATGCGTGAACTCGTCGTGCCAGTTCGTGCCAATGTGGGCACGCATTCGTGAACTCATTGTGAACTCGTCGTGAACTCATTGTGAACTATGCGTGAACTCATCGTGAACAGTGCGGGAACCTCCCAGTTCATGCCACAAAATGTCACGACTTGCCACGACAAATTCGTGGCAAAAAATCGTGCGAGTGTCAGCCTGGCATTAGTTTGACATTTTATCTTGTCCCGACTAAAAAATACTTTCTTATTTCAAAACACTTATTTTTCTGTGTAACCTTTAAATAAAGTGAAAAAAATGGAAACGAAAAAAAAAATAAGTAACAAAACAAAAAGGAAAATAAACCAAAAAATAAAGGGCCAAAAAAAAAAAAAAAAAAAAAAAAATACCAGAAAGGACACTGACTGAGATGAGATGAGACACTTGTAAATAATTTATTTGTAAATAATTGGAATGTGATACTTGTACATATTTGATGTCTGCTGTTTTAATTTAAATAAAATGCTTGCTTATTTAAAAAAGAAATAAAGGGCAACAAAAAAATAAACACAAAAAAGATACGTTTCCTTTATTTAAAAAATGGAACAACTATGCAGCTCATGGAGCTACTAAAATTCTTTCTTGCCAAGGGACAGCACCAGCAGGGAACATGTAGTAATGTGAAAGGTAGTCTCGCTGATCCTTTGCATCCTTCTGGGTATGATGGCCGGTTAGAGGCACTAGCCCCTGCAGATGTTGCTCAGTCCTCCATCCACCAGGGATCAGATCATGTGTGTCCGGATCTTCGTAGTCCACTTCTGAAATTGCGTATGGGTATCTGATGAGGGGAGGTTGTACAGGACACAGGCACTCATGGTGATCAAGTTGATGGTGTCAGGGTTCTGCTGCATCGTCGTCAAGAAGCAACGGAACCTTTGACTTAAAATTCCAAAGGCATTCTCCACGACACATCGGGCACGAGACAACCTGTAGCTATATATGCGTTCTCGTAGGACTTGTGACCGATGGGAAAATGGTTTCATCATCCAGGTTCGGAGAGCAAAGGCGTCATCTCCTACGAAGTGATAGGGCACTGGGTGGTCATCATTAGGGAGTGGTTCTGGTTGAGGCACTCTAGCTCTGTAGTCTTCTACAGCATCATGCAGGGAACAGTTGCTCCATGTTCCTCCATCCGACGCACCACCCTCTGCCCCAACATCCACATCGAGGAACTTGTAGGTAGTATCTGCCACTGCCATCAGTAACAATGCTGTGGAAGCCCTTGTAGTTGTAGTAGTAAGAGCCAGCATTGCGTGGCTTCTTTATGGCGATGTGCTTTCCGTCCACAGACCCCAGACAGTTGTGGTAATTCCATCTGGAGCTGAACCTGGCAGCAACTTCCTTCCAGTCCTCTTCAGTTTTGGGGCAGCGCAGCACTTCGTCCTTGTAGACCGCGATGACGGCTTTACACACATCCAGTATGAACTTGCAGATGGTACTTGCTTCAACCCCAAAGCTGTACTGCAGACTTTGATAGGAATTTCCAGTGGCTAAAAAGCGGAGAGTGACAGCTAGCTTGAGTCCTACTTGAAGCAGTTCCCTCATGAAGGTGGACTGCTTCTGGCGGTGAGGGGTTAACTTGTCAACCATCTCTTGAAACAGGTCAGGTGTGATTCTGAGGTAATTTTTGTAGCCCCTTTGATCTTCCTTGTGGAGTTCAGTCAATAGGCTGTCATACTGTCCAAACTCGTGCCTTCTGGTTAACCATTCCCTGACCCACACTTTCCTTTCTATCTTTCTTCGAGGTAGGGTTGCCTTTTGTTTCTCTTCTTCCTCTGTCAGCCTTTTCTGCTGCTCTCTAACAATGGCTAGAGCAGCTGCCAGGTATAGGTATCTTCTCCTCTTTGTAATGGTGTCTCTGACAGTAAGCATTCTTGTCTCTTCCAAAGCCATTCCAAGAATGTCCTCGGGTGAACTCATCGTGAACAGTGCGGGAACCTCCCAGTTCGTGCCACAAAATGTCACGACTTGCCACGACAAATTCGTGGCAAAAAATCGTGCAAGTGTCAGCCTGGCATTAGTTTGACATTTTATCTTGTCCCGACTAAAAAATCTCTCTAAAACACAAGCTAGGAGTAACTCACTCTCTCTCTCTCTCTCTCTCTCTCTCTCTCTCTCTCTCTCTCTCTCTCTCTCTCTCTCTCTCTCTCTTTATTTATACACACTGACACACAGACACACACACACACACTTATATATATATATATATATATATATATATATATATATATATATATATATATATATATATATATATATATATTGAAGAGAGGGATTCTAAAGGCGTAAAGTGGGGATATATCACCATCGACTAATCAGTATCATAATATTTTCGCAAAGAATCCAATTTATAAATCCGTTTTATAGACCCATTTTTTGTGGTATTCGATATAACATTTTAACAGAAAAGTTATTACCTAAAATAATGAACTTTGGTATAGTTTGGACATTTTTTCCACACTGAAAACCTTATTTATACCCAATTCACGAGTCCAATAAGAATTCGTTTTCATTTGATAGAATATCTACAATTGGTACGCAACAATTCAGCATATAAGAATAAGTATTTTGGGAAATACTAGTGTTTGTGTGAGCAGTCACCCATCAAGACAGTGATTCTAAGAAGATGGTATTCATAATCACATACTGACCAATAAAGGAAAATTGGCATAGAAACACTGGGAATATCACATTTGATATCCTTTATAATATTTCCACCTTGATCACTCCTTTTTTGGAAAAATGTTATCTAAACAGATGAAAAATATTTTACATCAGTGGCAGCACGAACAAGGCATTGCTGGAGGTGATGGAATATCCGCTATGATGAGACAAATATTCAGAAAACGGCTATGAGCGGAAGAGTTCGTATTAATTTGTGGTGTTGGATGATTTTTTGGAAGGTTCACGAGCAATGATTATGTGGATGTCCTCCTTCCCACAGTGTGAGCCATGACCATTCCCAATCCACACCCAATCATTCTAGTGCACGATAATAGACCCATCCATACCAGCACAGTAGTTGGAGCTTGGTTAGAGCATCACCCAGAAATCCAGGTAAAAAAACTGGCCACCAAATTGGTGCGACCTCAACCCCATAGAGAACCTATGGGTGATCATGGTTCGTTAATGAGACGTGAGAGAGCAACGAACGTGCTAAGCCATCTAAAGAAGAGCGCGTTTCAATTGTGGGCGTTAATACTTCACTCTGTTTGGGGTTGTGGCATTTTGCTTCTCCAACTATGGTTGTAGATTAGCTAATAATAATAATAATAATAATAATAATAATAATAATAATAATAATGATAATAATAATAATAATAATAATAATAATGGTGGCGGATGGACCTCAAACTTAAGGGCGTTTAGTTTACATTATATATATATGAATGATTCTTGAATTACAATCAAAACAATATAAATATTTCTTTACTTTTCAGCAAATATTTATATTCAGTAAGCTAAGCAACTGCATTTGGTCACTGTAGTCAAGTTTTTACACTATACTCCTGGGGTCATATTATA
>NC_090726.1:74103287-74108287 GCF_036898095.1 Palaemon carinicauda | reverse complement strand
CAGCTGATGATGACCCAGTCGACCAAAACCTAGATGATGATGATCCATTTGTCCAAAGCCCAACTGATGATGACCAAGCTGCCCAAAGTCATGCTGATGATGACCCAGTTGCTCAAAGCCTAGCTTATGATGACCCAGTTTGATTTACGACATAGTTGTGCAAAGCCCGGCTGACGATTAGCCCGTTGCCCAAAACCCAGATGATGATAACCTAGTTGTCCAAAACCCAGTTGATGATGACCCAGTTGCTCAAAGCCCAGCTGATGATGGCCCAGTTGCTCAAAGGCCGGCTGATGATGGCATAGTTGGTCAAAGCACTACTGATGATGACCCAGTTGCCCAAAACCAAGCTGATCATGACCTAGTTTCCCAAAATCCAGCTGATGATGAACCACATTCCAAAGTCCAGCTGATAATGACCTATTCGCCTAAAGCCCAGTTGAGAATGTCCCAAATTCCCCAAACCCTGATAATAATGACCAAGTTGTCCAAAACCTAGCTGATGATGCCCCAGTTGCCTGAAACCCAGCTGATGATGACCTAGTTGCCCATAATCCAGCTGATGATGACCCAGTTGCTCAAAACCCAGATGATGATGACCCATTTGCCTAAAACCCAGCTGGTGATGACACAGTTCCACAAAGCCCAGCGGATCATTACTCAGTTGCCCAAAACTCAGCTGATGATGATCCAGTTCGCCAGAGCCCAGCTGATGATGACCCAGTTGCCCAAAACCAATCCTATGATGACCCATTTACCAAAAGCCCCACTGAGGTTTTCCCAGATGTACAATGCCCGGGTGATGATGACCAAGTGGCCCCCAAAAAAAAAAAAAAAAAAAAAAAAAAAAACATTCATGTTAAAGCCCAGCTGATGTTGATCCAATTACCCAAACCCTGGATGAAGATGACCCAGTTGTCTAAAATCTAGCTGATGATGGTCCAGTTCCCAAACGCCTAGCAGATGATGACCTAATTCTTAAAGTCAATCTGATGATGACTCAGTTGCTCAAAGCCTAGCTGATGATGACCCAGTTGCCCATACCCCCACTGAGGATGTCCCAGATGCGCAATACCCGGCTGATGAATATCAAGTGCCTCCCCCACTCCCCCCCATAAAAACATTTATGTTAAAGCCCAGCTGATGTTGATCCAATTACCCAAACCCTGGATGGTGATAACCCAGTTGTCTAAAATCCAGCTGATGATGGTCCAGTTCCTCAAAGCCTAGCTGATGATGACCTAGTTGCCCAAAAACCCAGCTTATGATGAACCATTTGCCCCAAGCCAAGCTGAGGATGTCCCATATGCCCAAAGCCCAGATGATGATGAACCAGTTGTCCAAAGCCACTACTTCATGATGACCAAGTTGCTCAAAGTCCAGATGATAATGACCCACTTGCCCAAAACCTTGATGATGATGACCCAGTTGTCTAAACCGCAGCTGATGATGACCGAGTAGCCCAAAGCCCAGCTGATGATGACCCAGTTGCTCAAAGCCCATATTAGGATGACCCAGTTGCCCAAAACCCAGCTGATGATAACACAGTTGTCGAAAGCCCAGCTGAATATGACCCATTTTCCTAAACTCAGCTTATTATGACCTATTTTCTCAAGCCCAGCTGAGGATGTCTAAGATGCCCAAAACCAGCTGATGATGACCAGCTACCCTAAACCCAGTTGTTGATAACCTAATTTCCCAAAACCCAAGTGATGATGTCCTAGATGCCATGAAAAAAGCTGACGATGACCCTGTTGCCTAAAACCCTTCTTATGATAACCTAGTTGCCCAAAGCCTAGCTGAGGATGACCCAGCTGCCAAAATCCTATCTGCTGATGACCTAGTATCATAATGCACAGATGATGATGACCCCATTGCCCAAAGCCCAGCTGATGCTGTCCCAAATTCCAAATACCTATCTGATGTTGACCCAAATGCTCAAAACTCAGATGATGATGACCTAGTTTCCAAAAACCAAACTGAGGATGTCCCAGATTTGCAAAACCTAACTGATGATGACCCAGTTGCCCGAAACCCAGCTGTCAATGAGCTAATTGCCCAAAGCCCAGCTGATGACAACCTAGTTGTCCAAAACCCAGCTGATGACAGCCTAGTTGTTCAAAGCCCAGCTGACGATTTGCCAGTTGCTTAAAGTCCAGCTGATGATGACCTAGTTGACCAAACGCCAGCTGAGGATGACCCAGATGCCCAAAACCCTGCTCAATGCCCAACTAAGGATGGCCGAGTTACCCAAAACCCAGCTGGCGATGACCTACCTCCCCGTTAGGACCTTTGTTTGCTAATATGTTTATGTCCTCTTTTAAAAAAAAAAAAAAAAAAAAAAACTAAATAGTTGTTCTGACAATTGTAAGCCAGTGTATTATAGAAGATATGTTGATGACACTTTTGTGTTATTCAAACAACCATGGCATAGCGAAATGTTTTTAAGCCATATTAATAATCAGCATCAAAATATGAACTTCACAATGGAAAAGGAAAACAACTTTACCTTTTTTAGACATCAACGTAAGCAGTGACAATGGTGAATTTATAACATCTATGTATCGGAAAAAGACACATACTGGACTTGCCAACAATATTTATATTTCTTGTTTTTTAAATTTTAAACTAAATTCTATATACACACTTGTTTATGGGGCCCTACGTTATTCCTCAAGTTGTTCCCTCTTTTATAAGGAGATTTCATTTTTGGTAGATTTTTTCTCTCAAAACTCTTACCCTGAAAGTATGGTTCACAAGGTTATTAACAAGCTTCTCTCACGACATTTCTTCAATCCAGTACCATCATATAATGTCAAAAAGAAAAATATTTTCGCTACAATTCCGTACCAATCTGACAACAAGTTTTCCATCAAACATAAAAAAATAATAGAAAAAGAGGTCAGTTGCTTCAACATCCAACTAATCCCAATCAATCCACTCAAAATTAATGTATTTTTTGCCTATAAAGACAAACTGCAGACCTTCATGAGGTCCAATATCATTTATAAATTCAAGTGCCCGAGTTGTCCCGGTATGTATGTTGGATCTTGCCGTAGGTTGTTGCAGGTGAGATACTGTAGCCATATGGAATACAGCTTCAGAACTGGTCAGAGATTTGGTAACCGTGAATTTTTTAATATAAGGAATCATGCTGACATTTGCAAAATCCAAGTAAACAAAAAATATTTTTCATTTATTGGTGGAACAGAACATAGCGAATTTCTAACTAACCTTGAGTCGTTATACATCAAACGGCTTGTTCCTTCTTTAAACTCTAACGCCTCCGCTTTTCCTCTTTCCTTAGCATAACTGAAGTCATAGGTGGGTAACAATTCTTACTCATTTGTTCTAGACCTTCTCCTATGGATGGTCTGGTGAGCACTGGTTCTCTTATGTTTACCTTTTTTAGTATTTTACAATTTTCTGTTTTAAAGTCAATAATGTTTTAATACTCCAATAATATTTCTTTTTTAAATTATTGTACAAATTTCAAGAATTTAATATTCATATTTTTTACAGATTGATAATGAACATTGCAATGTTCAAAACGTCTCCTAAATAAATTACGGCCTTTTAACTGATGTTTTTTGGACCCTGCTGCACACCATATATATATATATATATATATATATATATATATATATATATATATATATATATATATATATATATGTATATATATATATATATATATATATATATATATATGTATATATATATATATATATATATATATATATATATATATATATGTATATATATGAATATATATATATATATGAATATATATATATATATATATATATATATATATATATATATACACACACATATATATATATATATATATATATATATATATATATATACATACATATATATATATATATATATATATATATATATATATATATATATATATGTGTGTGTGTGCATTTGCTATTCTTCCCAGTGACATTGCACAAATAAAAAATGTCAGTACAGCAGAAACATTGAAATGACCAACGTCAGGATAATGACGAAAAGAACTACTGAGTCAATCGTGTGACTGGGAGTATGTTTCTTTAGAAACAAATGTAGCTGTAATACAGGGAATGCTGTTCAAGTATCCCAGGCGGTTACTTTTCCTACTCTGATTAATGAGGAGGTGTCGCACACAGTAAAGGCACAGAAAAAAGGAAATGCTTTGGACCTTTTTTTTTTGTTTTTGTTTTTCTAAGCTTATCGGTAAATTCATGCACAGGTATATGTGTATAATTATTCATGACAGCAAAGGCAATCCACAATCCACCCGATGATACATTGAGAAACATGGTGACTGCCTGGACTACCACATCCAAGTCAACTGATCTGATAAGTATTTTCCTGGGGTGCTTTTGTTGCACAGTAATAATCGTGCAAGATTAGTCTTATGTTGGCTTCCCTGTGATTTCAAGGAGTAGGGATAAGGCATATGTCACGTTTGTGCAATGCAAGAACACCTGTTCCTTCAGTACGATATTCAGGTGGGTGGATTTTGGTCAATATTATCTATAGCTCCAACGGTAAACAGATCGCTTACACATCTATCTCTCTCAAATCGACCCTGTCATACGAGATGCTCAGATATAGCTTGACAGCTTTCCAGAACTATACTTTGTTCAAACCTCACCAGCTCTTTAGCCTTATTTTGTCAAACCAGTTCTCGTATCTTTTTTGCCAAACTTCATGGTTTCTATTGAATAGCTTAAATTTCAGTCTTTCAATGGTGATATTTTATGGCAAACATTCAATATCATGAAATTCCATAAGAGTTTCCTATATCCACATTGCTTACTGTCCTTACGTTTGGAAGGGTCCACAAAGTCATCATCAGAGTCCAGTTGACAAATTGCACAACTTCCAGTTCAGGACAACAGGTTTTGCGGATGAGCATTCAATAGGATTAACCTATGACCACTTTGTGGCTATGTTGGAGATACATAAAATTACTGGAATAAGGAGATGGGAACCTTTCT
>NC_090726.1:74095787-74098287 GCF_036898095.1 Palaemon carinicauda | reverse complement strand
TATCCTATTGAGCATAACGAGTGCAAAGTTAATGTTAGTGGAGTCCTATAAGATAAATTTCCAGTGAATAGCGAAGTACTCCAAGGGAATGTGTTGTCTCTTATGTTCTTCATCTCGTCATGAACTTCATAATTCGTAGAACAGTTGGCGATGGTGAAGAAAGATTGTACTGGATTGATAATAGGAAATTAGCTAACTTAGCGTATGTTGATGACGCTCTCCTTATTACCAGAACACCAGGGAATATGCACTGCTTGTTTACCAGAATGCATGAAATATCACAGGAGGTTTGGGTGAAGAAAAAAGACAGAGATGATGAGAACCGAACATGCAATGGAAGATTAAATGCTATTGGAAGGGCAAAGGATTTATGAAGTAGAAGGTCTAAACCTTTAGAAACTATGATCTCTAATACAGGGTCCTTAGAACGAGAGTTTATTGAGAGAATAAAAAAAAAGAAATCAGACAATTGCTAGGTTAAGTAGAATTTGGAAGTGTAATAGACTGAAAATGCAGGGTATATATCAGTTAAGTGAGATCGGTGATACTGTAGGGATATGAGTCATGGCTTGACAATGAAACAATCTCTAATAAATTTAGTTGATTTGAGAGCAAAACCCGCAGAAGAATATTCGGGATTATAAGGTAGGGCAGGATTAGAAATAAAACTATAATAGAGATTATTCGAGTGACATATGTGGATGATATCATAGTGAGACTTAGACTTTTTTTTTTTTTTTTCTGGGGGGGATGGTCTTCGCACTCCCCACGATAGATTACGTCACCAACGTTTAACTGGGCTCCATCAGGTACAAGAAGAGGTGGAAGACCATGACCTACATGGCTGAGGACTATGAAGCGTCAAGTCAGTGATGAGGAATGGAAAAGAATGGACAGAGACGCTCACGATAGAGACGACTGGTGGAACTTGTAAAGCTGTACATGTTATGTCCTATGCTTAGAAAGGTGAGGTGAAACTGGCTTTTCCTACTCGTGGAGAGGAATTAGAAAAACTAAATCTTGTACAAATATCAATGTTGCCTTTTATGGGATATTAAAAAGGAAATAAAAACGGAAAAACATTACTATCGTAAGTAATCCAGTGACATAATTTTTTTGCTGCCCATGAATCTATATAATACTCTTCAAAAGCATTATCATGGATACATATCATGACAGATACAGTAAAATACATTACAGAGTAAAATGTATGATAAGCAATTTATTCTTATATATTCAGTACTCATACATTTTAATTTTATCAAAGATACGAGTTGCTCGAGTAGAGTCGAAAGTCGATTGATCTTGACCTGACAACGTTCTTCCTTCACCTTTGAAATGGTAAATAATCTGTATACCTTTTATGGAAAAGATTTCACCTTTGTCAAAAACTGGGTTCACGAGATTCAGGGACTTTTATCTCTTCAGAAAAAAATAAAATAATGAATTCGTTGAATCTTAAAAGATGCTCTTGATTTCTTCTTAAAAATCAGTAGTTGATGAAGTTTATGTATATATATATATATATATATATATATATATATATATATATATATATATATATATATACATATATATATATATATATATATATATATATATACATATATATATATATATATATATATATATATATATATATATATATATATACATATATATATATATATATACATATATACATATATATATACATATATATATATATATATATATATATATATATATATATATATACATATATATATATATATATATACATATATATATATATATATATATATATATATATATATATACATATATATATATATATATACATATATATATATACATATATATATATATATACATATATATATATATATATATATATATATATATATATACTTACATA
Source organism: Palaemon carinicauda (assembly GCF_036898095.1). Lineage (NCBI taxonomy): Eukaryota > Metazoa > Arthropoda > Malacostraca > Decapoda > Palaemonidae > Palaemon > Palaemon carinicauda. The sequence continues at coordinate 74,096,390 of NC_090726.1, read as the reverse complement.
TATATATATATATATATATATATATATATATATATATATATATATATATATATATATATATATATATATATATATATATATATATATATATATATATATACATATATATATATATATATATATATATATATATATATATATATATATATATATATAAATATACATACATATATATATATATATATATATATATATATATATATATACACATATATATATATACATATATATATATATACATATATATATATATATATATATATATATATACATATATATATATATACATATATATATATACATATATATATATATATATATATACATATATGTATATATATATATATATATATATATATATATATATACATATATATATATATGTATATATATATATATATATATATTTATATATATATATATATATATATATATATATATATATATATATATATATATATGATGAAATGTAGATCTGTAATCTCCACTCTTAATGAAATACAATCATATATCAAGTTGTGTTTTATTATATAGTATCTAATAGATTATATATTTTTATTCCAATATTTATGTTATTTTGCTAAAAGGAAAGAAAACTCTTTT
>NC_090726.1:74085787-74090787 GCF_036898095.1 Palaemon carinicauda | reverse complement strand
TTTCCAGGTACAATGCTAAAAACAAGGAGAATATCTAACAAAGTAAACTGAAAAGAATGAAAAACAAGTATTCAAAGTCCGGTTAAAACTAGTACAGCAGATACAGAACAGTTCAACAGGTGATTAAAAAGAAACAATCTTACAAATCTCGTTAACAAGAAATGGGTCCACTTTGTACATACCCTGGCTTACATTCATTAAGTCACTGTGATATTTGATAAAAGCAGATTCAATTATATTCCTACGAGTTATATTATTACAATATAAAACAACTTTTGCCCCCTCCCAATAAATCATGTGATTAAAATTATTAATGTGTAAAAACAAAGCATTCGAGATTTGTCCCGTTCTCACACTATATTTGTGTTGTTTAATTCTGGTGTCCAGTCCCTTCCCAGATTGTCCGAGATAAAAACAATTGATGTTCATGCAAGGAACCCTGTAAATGCAGCCCTGAGAAACTTTGGGAGAATTCCTTATTATCTCGAATGCTTTGTTTTTACACATTAATAATTTTAATCACATGATTTATTGCTGAAAAGCATACTAATAAGGAATGCTCCCAAAGTTTCTCTGGGCTGCATTTACAGGGTTCCTTGCATGAAAATCAATTGTTTTCATCTCGGACAATCTGGGAAGGGACTGGACACCAGAATTAAACAACACAAATATAGTGTGAGAACGGGACAAATCTCGAATGCTTTGTTTTTACACATTAATAATTTTAATCACATGATTTATTGGGAGGGGGCAAAAGTTGTTTTATATTGTAATAATATAACTCGTAGGAATATAATTGAATCTGCTTTTATCAAATATTCCTTATTAGTATGCTTTTCAGTGTATTTGAAAATTTAAAAACAACATTAATATTAAAAAAAAAAATTCAAATACACTGAAAAGCATACTAATAAGGAATTCTCCCAAAGTTTCTCAGGGCTGCATTTACAGGGTTCCTTGCATGAACATCAATTGTTTTTATCTCGGACAATCTGGGAAGGGACTGGACACCAGAATTAAACAACACAAATATAGTGTGAGAACGGGACAAATCTCGAATGCTTTGTTTTTACACATTAATAATTTTAATCACATGATTTATTGGGAGGGGGCAAAAGTTGTTTTATATTGTAATAATATAACTCGTAGGAATATAATTGAATCTGCTTTTATCAAATATCACAGTGACTTAATGAATGTAAGCCAGGGTATGTACAAACAGGACCCATTTGTTGTTAACGAGATTTGTAAGATTGTTTCTCTTGGGAAAGACTTTAAATATTTTTTTAGAGACAACGTTTGGACCGCTCTCTGTTTTGAGTAGTTTTTCCAGTGTTCTTTAGGAAGGCTACGCCTCAAAATGTAGTGAGTAACCCATGAATAGAGGTTGAATATAGTGACTGTGTTTATTGGTGTTATTTCGGTGTATTGAACTATTTATAGCCCTATTATAAGTGAACACGGTCGAAGGTAACTGGCATTCCCGAATCCCGGTCGGGGTTGGGCGACACTACCGCCATCTATTGGGGAAAACAAACGTCAGGAAAATGGGGACGTTTTCAGCACCGCTGATGAGGGTGGACTCCTTTGGATTACAGTTTACAGTTTATCCAACTATGGAAATAGTGAGTGACGCTCTTTTTAAGAGCATGGGACTCGCCCTGGATGAAGTGATAGGTGTGCAGTCAGTGAGTAGAAATAGAGTAATAGTAAAAGTGGTACCTAGCGTATTTAAGAAACTGATGGAGAGATATGAAGACAAGGAATTCAGTTTAGACAAGAGTGGAACTGTTCAAGTTAAGAATCTAAGTTCATCCATAACATACGTATCAATAAGGAATGCACCATTCGAAATGCCAGATGATGTTTTAACTCTAGTTCTGTCGAGATATGGAAAAGTTGAGAATGTAAGGAAAAACAGGTTTTCATATGGCCCCTTTAAAGGATTATTAACAGGTGTTCGGACGGCTGCAATGCGGTTAAAGGAAAATATCCCTTCTTCTATAACAACCCATGGTTATGCTATGTCCTTTATTTATAATGGACAACTACGTACATGCTATAGATGTGGAGCAGAAGGACACATGATAAAGGATTGTGAGTATGAAATGAGTAGACCCATGTTAAGTGAAGAAGAATTCCCAGAAATCAACCAAAATAGGAGAAAGACCGGAAAGGACTTATCAGGAAGAGAAGGAAAAAAGATTCAGGAACATGAAGATATTGTAGAAGTAGAAATTGGAGATGAAGGGGAACAAGTCGAAAATCCCCAATCCGCTCTTCCAGTTGTAGAAGAAAGGAAGGGAATACCAAACGAAAAGCCTGTTAATGACGACTGCGACGATGACACAGAAGAGTATTATCAGTGTGAAGGAGCTATTAAATCACAGGAGATTGGAACATGTGAAATGAAAACGACATTAGTGGAAGCAATGGTTCACCATGCAATAGATGAAGACGTTACAGAAAATGCAATAAATCTAGGAAATGATGTAGATAATATAAATGAGCGAGTCAATGAGGAGGAATATGCAAATGTTAATAAGAGTCAAAATACTACCGAGGAATGTGGGATTGTAAGCGAGTAAAGAGAAATCGCTGATTTGGAATTAGATGAAACTCCGGTTCTACCCAATGTTGATAAGGAAAGTGGGACTTGGCATACTAAACAGGGTGTTGGCAATGAATTACGAATAACTCTTAAAAAGGATAAGGCAATGGACACGAAAAATGTTGATGTTTCGGATGAAAGTGATTCCTCGGACAACATGTATAGAAATCGTTCTAAGAAACCAAAGCATTGTTAAACTTTTTGTTTCTATGTTCACCTTTTCCCCTTCAACACTTGACATTCAATACATACATGTTAAATGTTGCCACAATAAATGTAAACGGATTGAATAATGTAAATAAGCAGATGAAGTTAATTAATTTCATGTTTTTGTATAAAATTGATATAATTTTTATTCAAGAGCACAATATTAAAGATAGAAGTAAATTTGAATACCTAGAAAAGTATTGTTAGATTCTCATAAATTATTCTCAAAATCTTAAAGGTGGTTTAGCTATACTTGTTAATAATACATCCAATGTGGAAATTTTAAATTCAGAAATTGATGTAAATGGTTTTGTTTTAAGTGCGGTATGTAGAGTTTCAAATGATCGAATTCAACTTTTGAATGTATATGCACCCTCAGGCAGTGATAAAAAGCGAGAAAGAGAAAAATTGTTTGGCAATGATATTCTATATTTCTTAAGAAACAATATTAGTAATATAATAATGGGTGGAGATTGGAATAGCATTACAAGCAAGAGAGATTGCTCAAATCCTGATAATGATCTTCTGTCAAAATCGCTTCTGGACCTAAAAAATAGTTTAAAATTGAAGGATGCTTGGTTTATCATAAATCACCAACCTGAATATACTTTTCCGAGAGAGAATTATGGTTCTAGACTGGATAGGTTTTATGTCAAAGACTTCCAAAATAATATCTCTAACATTCATACAGTTCCTTTGAGTTGGTCAGATCACTGTGCTGTAAAATTATCTTTAAGATTGGAAAATATTGTAAAAATAGGGAAGGGATACTGGAAATTGAACTGTAGTATATTTGAAAATGATATCACCACAGATAATTTTACTATATGCTGGGAATTTATTCGAAGTAAGAAATGTAATTTTGATAATATAATTTTGTGGTGGGAATTTGCAAAAAATGAACTTAAGAATTTCTTCATGAAATGCTCAAAACAAGTAAATAAGCAAAAATACGGTCTGTTAAATCTGCTAAATTATTACTTTATGCAAGAAATGGGGAAATCTAGTGTAGAGCCTGGTAATCTTGATATTGCTAATCAGTTAAAATCAAGAATAAATGATATTCAAAATGAAATATGTGAAGGTATAAAGGTAAGGGCTAAAGTTGAAAACCATTTGAAAGGGGAGCAGGTATCGGCATATCTACTTGGAAGAGAGAAAGGGGCAAGAGGTTTTTTAAGTAAGATAAAGAGAGATGATGGGAGTGAAATAACAAGCCCAAAAGCCATCATGGATTATGTGAGAGAACATTTTGAGAATTTATTCAGGAAAGATGAATGTGATATGGATAGGCAAAATGAATTCTTGAATATTATAGAGAAAGTTATAGGAGATGAACATAATACAATATTAACAAAAACAGTCAGTGAAACAGAAGTGTTAGACGCCATTCGGGGCATGAAAAATGGCAAAAGCCCGGGGATAGATGGATTGCCGGTTGAGTTTTATAAGAAATGTTGGAATATTGTTAAAGGGGATTTTATTGAAATGATAAAATTTGTGTTCCGGAACAAGAATGTTTCAAAGATGAACAATGGGGTTATATCCATCATACCTAAAGAAGGGGATTTAGATATAATTAATAACTGGAGACCCTTGACAATGTTAAATGTTGATTTTAAGATAATAACAAGAATTATATCAAGACGGATTAAAAAGGTCTTACATTTGATAATATCACAGGAACAATTTTGTTGTGTTGAAAATAGATCAATCAACAATTTGAACTTTTTTATTAGAGATTTAATATTCTATTTAAATGAAAGTAACACAAATGCAGCCTTGATGAACTTGGATTGGTCAAAGGCATTTGATCGTGTTGATCATAATTTTCTATTTAGAATACTGCAAAGCTTTGGGTTTGATAATGATGTTGTTAATTGGATTAAAATGTTATATTCAGGTGCTGAAAGTGTATTATGTATAAATGGTCATATCTCTGACCCTTTTCCTGTCAATAAATCTGTAAGGCAAGGTTGTCCATTATCTATGATGTTGTTTATCATTTATCAGGAAGTATTTTACAGAATGATTAAGAAGAGGTTGTTTAATTATGGTTTACAATTGCCAAATGATTTGCATGTATTATTGCTAGGTTATGCAGACGACTCTGTTATAATTATTACTTGTGATATGGCACTAAAGGAATGTTTCAATGTTATCAGAGAGTATGAGAACGCTT
>NC_090726.1:74050787-74065787 GCF_036898095.1 Palaemon carinicauda | reverse complement strand
CATTAGCCGCTCAAACGTGGCGGCGGCGTTTTTCATGCCAAACGGCATTACTTTACACTCATACAAACAGTCCACAGTTACGAATGCAGATACCTCTTGAGCGCGTGGAGTCATACCTACCTGCTAATATCCTTTTAATAAGTCGAACTTACTAATATATTTTGCAGAGCCGATTCTATCTATACAATTCTCCACCCTCGGTGAAGGTTAAAAATCAGTTTTGGTAACCTCATTAAGCCTCCTTTAATCATAGCACAACCGATGCTGGTCACTCTCCTTCTTAACTAGAACCACGGGAGAACTCCACTGACTACTACTGGGTTTTATCAGGTCGTGATTGAACATGTAATTCACCTCTGCTTGCAAAATGTTCCTCTTGAAGGGATTCAGCATGTAAGAACATTGGTTAATCGGACTAGTATTATCAACTTCAACGTCGTGCTCCAAAAGGCTAGTTCTGCCAGGGGAAGCCTGAAACATAAATTTATATTTGTTAATCAAACTCTATAATGATTTCACCTGAGCTTCTTCTAAATGTTGAAGTTTTTCCTGTAAAGTATTAAGTATTGTTGAATTCTCAGAAAGGTTACTCAATTCCACAGGACTTTTCAAATTATCCTGATCAAATTTATCTGTCCCTACCTCTAAATCCTCATGGACGTTTACTACAGTTACAGGATCTACTGTACCTTTTCTGTTCACAAATGGTTTCAGCATATTCACATGGCAAATTTGGGTCTTCCTCCTCCTCTGAGGAGTTTCGATCATATAATTAACTTCGTTCAATTTCTTTAAAATCTTCCATGGGCCTGAAAACTGGGCTTTTAACATATTCCCTGGGAGGGGAAGAAGGACACTAAACCTCATCACCTACCTCAAATGAACGTGACTTGGTGCCTAAGTCGTACTAAAATTTCATCCGAGATTGACTGGTTACCAAATTATTCCGAGCGAACTCCTAGGCACTTCATAGTTTCTCCTGTAAATTAGAATAATAGTCAATAACATTAATCTCATTTATACCATTACTTTCTAAATGTTCCCTCACCATATCGAGGGGGCCTCGTACATTATGCCCAGACACCAAAGGAATGGGGAAAACCGAGAGACTCATTATGCATCGCCCTAATAGCAAACAGAGCATAAGGGACGTCTTTGTCCCACTCCGTACCAAGTTCATAACAAAATTTCATTAATACCGACTTTACGTTTGGTGCAGACGTTTGACTTGACCTTGACTCTCGGGGTGGTACAGTGACGACGTAATGCGTTTCACTCCGAGCTCTGAAATTTTTTTTCTGAACGTCCTACTTGTGAAATTCGTCCCACAATCACTCCGGAGGACCTTTGGGATACCGAATTTGGTGAAGAAGTTTATCAATGCCTCCACTACCTTTTCTGCCTTCACACTCCTAAGCGGGATAGCTTCTGGGTATCTGGACATTCTATCTACTAATGTTAATAAATATTCACATCCTCCGCGCGTCCGTGGGAGGGGTCCGACCACATCTATAATTACCTCTCTGAAAGGTTCTCCCACAGCAGGAATGGGAATCAGCGGGACTTTCGGAATTTTATGATATGGTTTGCCGACCAGTTGGCCCACCTGACACTAAAATACAAATCTTTTCACATCCTGGCGTATCCTTGGCTAGAAGCATAATTCTGCTAACTTCTGGAAGCATTTACGTACCCCAAAATGTCCTGACAAACTGCTCTCGTGAGCCAAGCTTAATAACTTTTCTCTATACCTTTCGGGAACCAATAACTGCCTTTTTACTTCCACTTTATCGGCTGGAACTTCCCTGGCTTGACTGACCTGATACAACAAATCATTGATCCTGGAAAAGAAAGGTTTTGTAATATCCTCAAAAGCAGCCTCGTCATTATCAGTGTAAAACTCTAAATTCTGAGCCTGTCTGAAAGCCTCAGAATCCCAATCAACATTTTGTAAATTCAAATCCTTACCACTTTGCGCTTCCTTCACAGGTTGATTGCCTATTTCATCCAAATCAATATCACAATCACCTATCTTGTTGGCACGCGAACGAGTCGTTACACCTCTAGGTTTTGTATCCCCTGTACCTGAAAGTGAACTCAAGGTTAATATCGGGAAGGGACATATTTCCTTCCTCGAAGCCAGATCATTTGCATACAAGCAATCAATATTAGGGACAGGTAAACTGTTTACAACCGCCAATGTCACCTGCCCTTTAAACTTTTTCTTCTTCAAAAAGAAGGTTTCATTTGGGTAGGAATTCACCGCATTCGGGAAACCCCCCAACACCATAAATTCATTATTTAAATATACATGATTCGGAGGCACGGCAGTACGGACAATTAACGACTGAGCTGCCTCAGAATCTCTCAAAATACTAATTTTCTTACCTGGACTATTCATTGGACCTGAAGACAGCCTGCCGTTGAAGGTGTATTTGGAAAATAGTCATTGATTACTATTTGTGTGGGCATTACCACTACTATCATTACCACTAGGGACGTCTTCCGGAGACTTTACCTCTTTACCGAGAGCTTTATTAACTACCATAACTGGCAGTTTATTTCCTCGATTCAAGTAGTTTCTCATGGCATTACAGTTGGCCTTGACATGACCCCTTCTGTTGCACCAGAAGCACTGCACCTCTCTACTTCGATTATCTTGGGTACTCTCATTAACAGGGGGATTGTTATTTCGGAAATCCTGATTTCTGCAAACAAGACTATTCTTACTAGTAAAATTACTACTTCAGGGACTACCCCGACTATCGCTACTACTAAAATTATATCCGAGATTCTCATTCTTCCCAGATTCTTTTTTCTTACTGTAGTTGGACTGTAGTCAGCTGTTACCATCATCACCTGCTTTATTAGAGGTTGTCAGTTTACCCTCCTGACGATGAGTCAGTGCATACTCGTCGGCTGCTATCGCCACTTCCTGCAACACATCTAATTTAAGTTCCTCCAAATGAATTCGAAGGTCCCGAGACAAAGAAAGTTTGAATTCTTCGACCAACATGAGCTCCTTCAGTTTATTGAAATGACTCACTTCTCGGGACTTGAGCCAGTCATCAAAATACTGCTTCTTCTTCCTAGCAAATTCCACAAATGTACTGTCATGGGTTTTCCTGAAGTTTCGAAACTTTTGGCGGTACGCCTACGGTACCAAATCATATGCCTTGAGTATGATTGCCTTAACAGTGTCATAATCAGAAGATAATTCTTCACTCAACCCATTATATACTCGCTGGGCCTTACCCTTAAACCTGCTCTGAACCAAAGTGGTCCACATATCCACGGGCCATTCTAATTTCCGGGCACCCATTCAAATGAACTGAAAAAGTCAGACATGCTTGCCTCTTCGAAATTGGGAATTAATTTTAATACCCCCATCAAGTTAAATTTACTTTTCTCATTGGGCCCTTCACGAGAATCAACACTACCTTCTTTTGATTTTAGCTCCAACTTACTTGCAAAACCGTTATCTCGTGGGCTCTTTGCTCAATTTCATATAAGCTTTCTCTCTCTCTCTTTAGCCTGAAATTGGAGAGCCTGATACTCCATCTCCCTAATCCTAACTTGCTCCTTCAACACTAAGAGCTTTACCTCTGCAGATTCTTCCTGATCATTCATTCCACTCTGATCCTCCTTATCCACAGGTACATTTTTCATAGCTAGAGCTTCCTGGTACTCTTTCACTGCAGCCAATACTTGTTTTATCAAGGGACCCTTCCTAATATCAGTAGCTAATCTCAAGTCAAGCAACATGGCAACCTGCCACAACTCCTCCTTTTTTAGCTCAAGAATCTGATCCTCCTAATCTGGGCTTTCCAAAAGGTCTCCTAAAGAAATCTCTATCGACATTTTTCTAATTAAGTAAGGCCTATTTACAAAATACAAATTTTACCTAAGCAGTCCCGTTATACAACCTGTCACCTTCCTGTTAAAAATCTAAGTCACTTTACTGTCCCATTAAGGTGGATCCTGGCAAGGTCACCAAATTAATATGACGCCTTCTTTTCTCACGTCACTTGGTTCTTTCAATATATCCACCTTATAACTATATACTCTTGAATAAGTGGAGCGATAGCCTATGAAAGAGCAAAAAAAAAACTCAAATGTCAGCAGGAAGATCGAAATAAACCATGTGTATTACAAAAATATATTTATTCACTAAATAGGGGCACCACTATAATTGTATAATCACCTTAGAAAGGAAAGACCATTCATATTACAAACAAAACACAATCTCCTAACTAACGTTCATACCGACATGAGGAGAGAAAGTGATAAGAGGCGATGAGAATTCACGAACACCACTATTAAACCTCATTTAGACGACAGGAAAGGATACCGAGAGAAGATTCCTTAATCTTAGCCAAACACGGCGATTCCATGAATCTAACCTTTGATCAGAAACACTCACATTCACCAGCGTAAATAATTAAAGCAGACAGGTGAATCAATAAAATTATTATGTCGAAACTGTGGGGCAGCTACGGGACTGCTACCACCTTTCGGGTCACATATATACAGTAGAGTCAATCTTCCTCGAGTTGACCCGTCAGCGAAACTCTTCAACACGACTTTTATCCGAACATAGTACAATTCTTCGTAGCTGAATCACAGAATAATGACCTCAAGGATGTAATGGACTTGGCGGAGGACGCAGAGGCGATGTAACAACATATTATCATCAACAGTCTCCTGTGACTACCACTGAAGCACGGACACCTGAGAACTACGTCTCGCTCAGGCCAAGAAGGAGAAACACCAAATCTCTTTCTCCTTTCCCTCACACAAGGAAGTAAGTCAGTTGCCGACACTGCCGTAAGTTTTGCCCTGCACGTCCAAGAATCCTTATGTCGGGAGGCCGCACACAGAACTCTTGTCTTGTGGAATTTCCCCTTCAACGAAAGCACACACCGCCAAATGGTAACTGCTGGACACGCCCACTAACTCTCGCAAATATGAAAAACAAAAAAACATACACCGACCAGAGGGTCCAACAAACTGTTATCAGGAAACAACCTCTTAAACGAGGTGATTAAATAACCAAAGTGGAAACCAAAAATCATCAATTGCTAATACTAATATCAAAGTTACTGTAATTACCTTACATAGTTACCGTAAATAACTGGCAACAAAAACCAAAAGCAAGAATAAATTAATAAAGTCAATAATAATAGTAAGGCAAAAGTGAGCATAGTTTAACAACTGGACTCCGCTGCCTTACAATATATATATATATATATATATATATATATATATATATATATATATATATATATATATATATATATATATATATATATATATATATATATATATATATATATATATATATATATATATATATATATATATATATATATATAAATATATATATATATATATATATATATATATATATATATATATATATATATATATATATATATATATATATATATATATATACATACATATATATATATATATATATATATATATATATATATATATATATATATACATATATATATATATATATACAAATATATATATATATATATATATATATATACATATATATATATATATATATATGGACATATATATATATATATATATATATATATATATATATATATATATATATATATATATATATATATATAAATTAATACATACATATATATATATATATATATATATATATATATATATATATATATATATATATATATATATATATATATATATATATATATATATATATATATATATATATATATATATATATATATATATATATATATATATATATATATATATATATATATATATATATATATATATATATATATATATATATACGTATATATATATATATATATATATATATATATATATATATACAGTATATATATATATATATATATATATATATATATATATATATATATATATATATATGTATACAGTGTATATATATATATATATATATATATATATATATATATATATATATACATATATATATATGTATGTGTATATATGTATGTATATATATATATATATATATATATATATATATATATATATATATATATATATATATATATATATATATATATATAGCATATATATACAGTATATATATATATATATATATATATATATATATATATATATATATATATATATATATATATATCTCAAAGGAAAAAGCTGTGACAATATTATTGACGTCATCAAGGATAAATTTATGACCTATAATTTCAGTTTTCATCAATTTCTGGTGATGTATGCAAGATTATTAGGTAAGAACGAAAGGAAATATAAGACTTCTGCTCTTTTTTCAGTTGTTGATAATCTGAAAATTTTAGAGAAGGTGATTAAATTAAAAAAAAAATACATAGTTAAATAAGTAACTTTTAAAGAAAGGTGGCCAAGCCCACTTTGAGAAGATTTTGGATTTGTTAATCTACATAAATTCTCGCTTCTTTTGATACAAAATCCATTAATATGATTTTTTTTTTCTTTTTCTGATTCGACCATATTTTCGCTTATATTTACTAGACTACAAAGTGAACGCATTACATGACGGTGGTTATGGAACCCACTACTAAATACTGTCTGTAACCTATCAAAATTTCGTGTATTCCATGTATTTTATGTTGCTATTATTCATAGTAATAATTTTTATGATGATATAAGTTACTCGTGGACAATTATTGGCTGGGTAGGAATTGTTATTGCCTCTCATAAAATTTCTCACCAAAATCGAGAAAGCCAAATTCTTTTCTTTGGCCTATGTATTAATAGCAAATATAGCAAAAGAACAGCAAGATTACGGAAATCAAAATTTACCCCCTTTTTATGTTGGCCAATTCATATGATAAATTCATTAGAAATATGTGAATTACTCAGAATATCACTGTAACTTCCTTATATACAAGTTCAAGCTTTTTTTAAAAGATTCGTTATTAATTATGCATTTATAGGTTTGTTTCATTAGTGAACGAAAACATATCTTATTAGGCACATGAGCAAGCCGTTATCGGAAGAATTTTATACATTGAGCTTTCTTGCGTTATAAAAGCTAGAAAAGCATCTATTAGGTTTACTATGATGACTAATTCTCATGTATCAATATATGAATATAAATGTATTTAGCAAACTTGATGGCAAAGAGAGACAACGTTAGATTGAGATCAAGATATTCTTTTTCTTTCAAAAAGAACGGGCCTTTTTCCATCTCCATGGAAAGTCCCGATATATCCTTGAGCTTTAGGAGAGGTTTGAGTTAACTCTTTCACCATTTCTCATAAATGAAGGACATAGAACCGCCAGACCAAGATGCACAGGGAAAGAGATTGAGCACTAAGGATTTATAACACAAACACCTTGATTATTCATAAACTCGCCATCGGTAAATTCAGGTAAGTTACACTTTGTAGACAAATGTTAAAACCCACTTGTGAGACCTGTTGGGTTTTACATATCGATCACTTCTGAGTTTAGGATTTCTTTACCCTCTAATTTATTCAGTCATATGAACAAGGTAAGGAATTAGATAAAATGAATCGAGACTAATACGCAATGTATTGCGTGTAAAGGGGAAACTGTACTTTAAGGGTTGGAAGTGAGAGACCTTCATCCAAACTACAACTATATCACCTGTGATTCTATAACAGTTTCGTTCGAAAACCTTCCCTATCATTGCACTCATTGTTTATTTACTCCCGCGAATTGAACCGGACACTGATCCCATAAGAGTCGGCACTAAACAGAGAACCTAATGAGGCGTAAAACACGGCCATATGGACATGTCCTTCCATGCTAGATTAATGCGGGTGATTATCATCTTCCTTTTAGCCGCTGTAGCTGAGAGAATCACCTAATAGTTTGTTTTGGTGTGGAAAGAATAATATCGGACATTCTGAAAGAAAGATATAGGGTCGCTCTTTTCATCTCTTGGTGGTTTACAGACAATGGCTAAGATTAAACTTCAAAGAAAGAAGAATACAATGAAATTGTACCAACCGTGTATCACACGATCGTACATAAATTATTTTGTATATATTATGCTTGTATCTGCGCTCTTCCCTCGCACTAAAAAGAACCTGAATATACATGTCTGCGTATCGCCTCTGTAACATTGTCTGTCTTGTGAACATGAAAATTCCTGTTGCCTTGAGGTTTTGTATATAAAGGAGAGTGTTCTTTAATAAAGTTACTCAGTTGATTGCTTCCTGCCTTTGAGTCACAATCTTGCTCTTGGCCCATCACATTGGTGACCCCGGAAGTCGACTCGCTCCCACCGCCTTCCACCCCCACCTCCCTCGCCCCTCCATCGTTGGTACTATGGCAGACTCTACGGAAGTTGGCGCTGCGGCTGGCCCGTTCAAACTTTCATCGTTTGCGAGCGGAGAGGCGTTTACTTGGTTTCAGCGCACAGAAGTCCAGTTTCGCATCAAGAGCGTGACTCGCTCAACCACCAAAGCAGATTATGTTCTCCCAGCGATACCCGAGGACACCTTCCCAGAAATATCCGACTGGCTTTGTGAACAAGGAGACACCCCAATAGAGTATGACGCCCTCAAAACATACCTTCTGCAGCAGTACTCGCCGTCGTCAGCTGCCCGTATAGCAAAGCCTTTTCAGCTCTCGCAACAACCGTTGGGGGACCAAAGGGCTTCGCTTGCCCTTAAGGAAATGACCAGTATCGCTCGCCTTCAACCTGCCGCAGACGGCTCTCCTCGTGAGGTGAACCTACTTCGTGCCCTTTGGATACGCCGTTTACCCGGACCTATACGCGCTGCCATACCCGATGTCGATAGTTTACCCATAAAGGACTTGATGACTAAAGCCGACGCCCTTATGGACAGCCTCTTCCAGACCTCCATCAACGCCTCCACCCCTGGCGAAGAGGATGCCTATTCAACGTCAACTGAAGCTGACATGAATGCCGTAGGACATACACGCCTACCCCGTGACGTGCCGAAGCGGCGACAAAGCCACACACCACCCACCAATCGCTTGTGCCCCAACAAACAACTTCTACAGCCACTTACTACCTCCCATCCGCCGCAGTTTTGCTACTACCATTTCAGATTCGGGGCAACCGCAGAGAAATGTGCCAAGGATTTTCAGTGGCCAAAAATCGTGTAAGTAGGCCATCGCTCATGGCAGTAGCCTCTTGTTGTTTCTAATCTTTTCTTTTTACAAGATGCAGGAACGGGCGTGCAATTTTTGGTGGACACGGGTGCTTGTCGTTCTCTTTTGCCAAGGAAACTCTTCAAGACACGACGTAGTCTGTCTACATCTGCCGATGTCCGCTTTGTAGCTGCCAACGGATCTGTGATACCCACCTACGGTTACGAGAACTTCACATTATCTTTCGGAAACGGTAAATTCAGTTGGAAGTTTCTCGTTGCTGACGTCACATTGCCAATCCTCGGTGCGGATTTCCTCTCTCATTTTTACCTTCTGGTCTATGTCGCCCAGCGACGATTGGTCAATGTAGACTCGTACTTGTCGACACCTCTTCAACCCACCCCCTCTAACCTCGCTCTCCACATCAACGCACCCACGGATGCCTACGCCCACCTCCTCACGTCGTACCCGGAAGTTTTCCGTCCGGAACTTCGCCAAACGCCCACAGTTCCTGCCAAGCACGGTACTTATCACCATATCAAGACGACGGGACCCGCAGTCTTCGCAAAATTCAGACGTCTGGCACCGGAACGAATGGCACCCGCCAAACCGTCGTTCACCGAAATGGAGGAAATGGGCCTTTGCCAAAAGGTCTCCAGCCCATGGTCGTCACCCTTACACATCGTTCTGAAGAAGGACGGCTCCCTCCGTCCATGCAGGGATTACAGGCACCTGAACATGCAAAAAGAACCGGATCACTACCCCCTCCCAAACATTGCCGACGTGACCTCCTACCTGCACAAAGCGAAGTTTTTCTCCACGCTCGACCTCCTGAAGGGGTATTATCAGGTGCCTATGAACCCAGAAGACATCCCCAAGACCGCCCTCACCACTCCGTTTGGTACATACACCATCAATTACTCCTGTTTTAGCCTTCGTAATGCTGGGGCCACGTTTCAACGTCTCATGGATGGCAACTTAGGGGGCCTCCCTTTCTGTGTATGTTATGTGGACGACATACTTGTGTTCTCCTCCTCAATAGAGGAACACCTCTGTCACCTGCGCATCGTGCTTGACCGCCTGCAATAAAACGGCCTTGTAGTCCGGTACGACAAGTGTACCTTTGGCGCCAACGAAGTGTCGTTCTTAGGGCACCGCATCACTCCTGAAGGAGTCCATCCCCTCCCTGAGAAGGTAGCACCCGTTCAGAACTTCCCCAAGCCCTCGACCGTCAAAGCTCTGCAGGAATTCTTGGGAATGATTAACTATTATCACCATTTTCTGTCGGCCATTGCCGCCACTCTTGCTCCCCTCTACGCCTTCCCCAAGGGCAAGCCAAAGGACCTGAAGTGGGGTCCCCTTCAATAAGCAGCCTTCTGCAATGCAAAGAAGGCCCTATCAACTACTGCGGCTCTCACTTTTCCTATACCACATGCCCCTCTCCTTCTCTCCACCGATGCCAGCGACATCGCTATTGGTGCAGTACTCGAGCAGGTGGTCAATGGCTCGCCCCGTCCATTGGCCTTCTTCAGCAGAAAACTGCCCAAGGCAGAATCGGGTTATTCTACCTTCGATCGAGAATTGCTGGCGGTGCACTTGGCTGTCCGTCACTTTTGCCATTTCTTAGAAGGTACGCCCTTCATCACTCGCACAGACCACATGCCTCTGGTGCACGCCTTCACTCGACAGTCTGACACCTGGTCCGCCCGTCAACGCCGACATCTTTCTGCTGTGGCTGAATACAATTGCACCCTTCAATACGTCCCTTGGAAAATGAATCTCGTTGCCGATGCCCTGTCAAGAAACATGTTGGCTACCGTTCAACTGGGATTTGATTACAACGCCCTGCCTGAAGCCCAACGACAGGATCCAGAGTATCAAGCATGTAGGACATCCTGTACGTCACTCCATTGGGAAGACTTCCTCCACGACGACTCCAACACCACCCTCCTCTGTGACGTCAGTACTGGCAGATCGGGACCTTGGATTCCTGCTCCCATGCGCCGACAGGTGTTTGATTTCATCCACGGCCTTTCACATCCCTCGTGCCGTTCTACTGCACAGCTGCTGAAGGCAAAGTTCATTTGGCACGGCATTTCTAAGGATGCTAAGGATTGGGTCCGCGCCTGTACTTCTTGCCAAACTTCCAAAGTACATCGACACACAGATTTAGGAGTGGGCACCTTTCCTCAACCTCAGCGTCGTTTCGCACACATTCACGTCGACGTTGTAGGCCCCCTACCCACTCACAAGGACATCATTACCTGTTTACCGTCATCGACCGCTCCACTCGTTGGCCTGAAGCCATTCCCATGGAAACTGCAACGTCCGCCTCATGTACATCTGCCTTACTCTCTGGGTGGATTACCAGATTTGGTATCCCTGAGCATATTACTTCTGACAGGGGAACCACTTTCACCTCTCAATTATGGACATTATTAGCGAATCTCCTGGGCATCACCCTACATCAGACAACGGCCTACAACCCCGCTGCCAATGGAATGGTTGAACATTTTCATCGCACCCTCAAAGCAGCTTTGATGTCCCGCTGCAAGGATTGCAACTGGTTTACTCAGCTTCCCTGGGTCCTCCTGGAACTAGGGACCACTCCTAAAGACGCCCTCGATGTCTCGGCAGCTGAAATGGTGTATGGCGACCCGTTGGTCGTCCTTGCAGAATATTTTCCTTCTACAACCTCCTCCGACGATCTCCAGCGCAGACGTCACGTCGTGGGAAAATTTACTCCATGCCGCCAGACTCACAAGCCCCCAGCGAAGCATCACATACCAACAGACTTGCACTCTGCAACGGACGTCTTCCTGCGCAACGACACTAGCAAGCCACCACTAACGCCCCCTTACACGGGCTCTTTCCTTGTGATCCAACGCAGTCCGAAAGCATTCCTACTAAACATTCTTGGCAAAGAAGACTGGGTCTCCATTGATCGTCTAAAACCTGCTTATCTTCTGCCAGATGACCCGCCTACAGTTCGCCTCTCTAGATCAGGGCGCCCTATTTAACATGTACAGTATGTCATTTTTAGGGGGGGAGCCATGTACCAACCGTGTGTCACATGATCGTACATAAATTATTTTGTATATATTATGCTTGTATCTGCGCTCTTCCCTCGCACTAAAAAGAACCTGAATATACATGTCTGCGTATTGCCTCTGTAACATTTTCTGTCATGTGAACATGAAAATTCCTGTTGCCTTGAGGTTTTGTATATAAAGGAGAGTGTTCTTTAATAAAGTTACTCAGTTGATTGCTTCCTGCCTTTGAGTCACAACCTTGCTCTCGGCCCGTCACAATATTATGGTTTAATCCACAAATTAATTTTGAAACAAGATTTAAAGTTTTTTATTATTACTTGGAATTATTCTGGGATTTTCCTGCTCAATTTAGAGAAAATCTATTAAACCATATTTGAATAACTTTACAAAAGTGTTTATCCAGATATTAGCGCATGAAATATTAAGGAGAATGTTGAAGATGGTCAATAAATTACACAATAGTTAAGCAAAAAGTAAATAAATTATTTATAAGGTTAATTCAACAATGCTCCAAAAACATAATTTGGTTAATTTAAAATTGCACCAAAAACATAATTTTGTTTTGTTATAGATTTTCATATTTGATTTTGCAGTTATTTCAAGAACAAGTTGTTATGATTCTTTTTTTCACATAGTTTCTAGAGCTGTTTATTCTTGTATTATTTCTCTCTCTCTCTCTCTCTCTCTCTCTCTCTCTCTCTCTCTCTCTCTCTCTCTCTCTCTCTCTCTCTCATGCTTACGGTCTTACTATTATATCTTCTCACGGCAATAATCATTCTTTCCCTCTTCATTTCACCTTCTGAAGTCTAAAAGTTTTTATTGTCAATTCAATGCATTTGGTTTGTTATCAATTTCATCAATCTTCGATTTACTGTAATTGGAGGAATCTCGTGTTGTAGTCCTTTTCTTATAATATTTTATGTTATTTGAATTACAAGGTTATATCAAACAAGCGTTCTCAGTTTATAACTATATCCTTCTTAACAATTCTTTCATCCTTTTTTGTTACTTTTATGCAAGTTCATGTTCCTATTAACCTTAGGCTAGTGTCTCAATAATTCAAGTTTTACAATAATTTTGCTCCATTTCCCTTCCTCTTACCTGATCATTTGTAATCTTGCAAACCCTTATTTCCCTTTAACTGGTTCTTCTGTCTCTCTGCGCTGCCTCATTTCGGTCCTTAGAACTCCCTTATTGTTATACCAAGTCTTGGCAAGAGAATTTCATGTTTGATATTGAAGTTTCATCTTCTAGGGGAGCTGCTTTTCAACTTAATTTACTTTTTATCTATATCCCAATTATTTTTTAACATATTTCAGGAGGCTCTTCCTGTCTTCACACATCCATAGATTCTTTTTGTATTTGATGTTTCGTAGTAGAATTAATAAGTAAGCTTTCGGAAAATTACCGTATTTCAAAGAACAACAATAAAATTACATTACGAAAACGTGAAAACCGAAAAGGAGTCAAACCTCTATCTTTATAAATTCATCAATATCATAGTAACCCATATCTTTATACATCACAATAAAAGAAGTAATTACACTGTTAACAACAAATCATTCTAACTTACAGTTAATAAGCAATCAAAATCATCATCGAAAACAGAAATGACAATCAAGCTGCCACAATGTTACAGTACTTCTACCAGGAACTTTAACCTTGAAGATATAACAGCAAGAAACTTATTCAGTCCTAATCTTTAACGCTAATATGTTTTAAAGGTATAAAGGTCACTCATGAATGGCAAAGGCTAGGGACAGTGACATTACCCTATCGAGCAGGATAATGCCCTAGAGACTGACCATATAAACATAATCAGCGTCCAAGCTCCCTCCACCCAAGCTAGGACCAAGGAGAGCCAGGCAATGGCTACTGATAACTCCGCAGAGAGACCTATAGGCTCTCCAAAATATCCCCCATCATTAGCTCACAAGGATGGTGAGGCTGCAGCGACCAACGAAACTAAAGAATTTATACAGGGCTCAAAGCCTAGTTTGCTTTAAAAAGTCAGGGACGTTACATCATCGGCCACCACAGCCTGTATAATAGGAAACTCATGGGCTTGGAAATATAATCCATTTCGCTCTATTTTCAACTTCGGGAAGAATAAAGTAGCTCTCAGCTATTCCTTGACGTAGTCCTATAACTCGTTATCAAAATAATTAAGCACTAGAGCTTAAGTGGGGTCTCGTCTGGAGATTACATTTCTCTCAGCAAATACAAACCTCAAAGAAAAACTAACTGTTATATTAATCTTATGGTATATAGGGAATATTATTGGTTAATGAGAATATTAAGAACTGTTCACAATTTTAAACCAGACTTCAACCTTCAAGCATCAAAATTGGCCACATCACCGAGCGACTGGATTCATTAGTTAAATAAGTCTGGTGCCTAGATAAATATTTGACTCCCTGCAGACTTTCATTGGTAGAGAGAAAGAGGAACTAAAGTACCTAAAACCTTACAGTGCTTACAACGATAGGAAACAAACAATTAAGACAGTTTTCAGGATATTAAATTTTCTTTTACTTAACACCCATTGCTTCATTAACAAAATGCTCTCTGCGATTTGAAAAGTCATTTTCCATATTCTATAAACAATATATAATTCAAACTCTGCTGAAGAGATCTGCAAGACGGTAAGACTCTCCTTTTATAAAGAAAATTCAAAATTCTCAATGCCGGAGATTAGGTACCCATTTCATATAATATTGTTGCTAGATCCAGAACTACTGGCAAGTAAGTATTTGATGGTTGTTTCTATGAAAAAAAAAACTTACTAACGAACAAATAAATAATA
>NC_090726.1:74035787-74043287 GCF_036898095.1 Palaemon carinicauda | reverse complement strand
CCATCTTTATTCCTTTTCGTGTAGCTCTACTACTCGGTGTTTTCCCTTGTGTTCTCTCGTTATTTTGGATTTAATTCAACATTTTGATGACTTCTCTGGCCTCTTCGGCCTCTGGAAAGTTGAGTATTATCTTTACTATGTATAAATGTAAGCTCTTGTCGTTTTGAATTAAATCAAAAGGTATATTAACGTAAACAATAGCTGTTGCCTACCGGAGGCATCCTGGAGGCTATCGCTCGCTCTTGTGAGTCATTTAGTTTGCTAGAGCGACGTTCCCGGTTTGTTTTGCTTTAATAATCTAGCTATTCAGCTCCGCTAGGAATGCTTATATTATACTGTCAGTTTTTAGCTCGGTGATTTCGACACGGGTCGAGGTACCGATCTTGCCCTTCGTGAGGCTTCGTAGCCTAGACGTCTGGCACTAGTACTTTCATGCATGATATAAGTTTTTCCGAGTGTTATATTATTGAAGTTATAGGCTAATATTTTATACATGTAAGATATTGTTGAATGTTTTTTCCAAGATTGTATACGAGAGAGTTTCGGTGATTTAGGTAATCGATTCTCATCTTACCTAGTCTAGTATTCTAGGTACAGTAGTATACTTTCGCACATCCCCGATTGTTCTTTTCTCCTCCGGAGGCTAAGTTCAATCCCGCTCTCCCTCTGTAAGCCTTCGGCTTAATCCTAGTGGTTCTATCTGCATAATAATTCAGGTATAACTATTCTAGGATATGTCTGTCCTGACCTGATAACCAGAGTGACTGGTTTTTGGGGTTAGGGCAGAACATCAGAATTTCTAGTCTGTGGTCTGCTTCTTCCTAGCATAGAGAATGAGTCTCCTTTGCTAGGTTAGGGGCGGACACAGGAAGCTTTTCTTCCTTAGTCCATGTTGGAAGGATTCTGTAAGAGATGATTCCTTCCTCTAGTGGTCTAGCAGACTGTCCTGTGTTGTTTTTCTCGGGCTGGAGAATGAGTTTTCTCTGTTGCCTGGCGAAATAACTTCACCTAACTTTGTTCTGGCTGGGAGGAGGATAGCAAGTATTGCCAGTCTTCCTCCCTAATAGACAACTCTTGGTTAGGATGAGCTTCCCTAATGGCTGAGTGTGTCCCCTGCTAGAACGAAGTCTTTAGGACCCTTATCCCTTCCCCACCTCTCTTTCTTTTATTTTCTTTTGGCCGCAGTCCTACTTCCGTACCTAGTATAGGTTAGGATGGAGGACAGGCTCAGCTCTGTGCCGGCTGGCACTACATGTTGGCTGGCAGAGACCCTTTATTCTTTGCAGAGTGAACCCCAGACCTCCCTTGGTCTCCCTCCCATGTCTGCCGGTAGAGCCTGACAGGCTATGGATTCTTTGGAAGCCTGAATGCTACATTCTCCCCTTCCAT
Organism: Palaemon carinicauda; assembly: GCF_036898095.1. NCBI lineage: Eukaryota > Metazoa > Arthropoda > Malacostraca > Decapoda > Palaemonidae > Palaemon > Palaemon carinicauda. The sequence goes on along the minus strand of NC_090726.1, from coordinate 74,041,898 downwards.
AAGTTCACTCTTTCTGGATGGAAGGTCGCATGGCAATGCCGCCTTATAACCTTACATCCAAACTGTTTCTCTGACTATTGTGTTGCACCCCTAACCCGGCTGCCGGCTTAACAGTCGACAGCCGGGCAGGTGGAGGCTCTCTGGTTCTTGGCTACTGTCGACTGGCATTGATTTTATTACCTTTGCCTGCCGGCAGTGGAAACACAGCCTGAATCTGCTGGCCACTTCGATTAGCGGCCGGCAGCCGGGTATTAAAGATAGTATATCTTTGAACTATACAGGGGTAGGTGCCGGCTGGCATGTGCAGGCACACGCCGGCACGTACCGGCGCGTGCTAGCCGGCACAAGAGCGTGCGATGTACAGTAGTTTCTGTATTCGTAGTGTAGTACACACTGCATTAGCAGAAACTGCTGTACAGAGCTTGTGTTAACACTAAAGTTCTCCATCATACTTAATGTTATCTTGTACAGCCTTTAGTTGAAACCGTACAATATATAGAAAGTAAGTTCTTTCTGTATTCTTTCTATCCCGTATATTAAAACTTTATCTCAAAGTGTGAACTACACCTTAAATTTCTGTTTAGGAAATTACGTAAGGTATTCTAGAATATAATTAACCTTAGTTTTAATATCTCGGGAGGTTTCAACAATTGACTGGACAGGAAATACAAGTATGTGTCTTTCCTTCTTTCTTTTATAGCTTTTCTATATAAGCTAAATGTCTCAATATAAGTGAAAACCTTCACTTGATACTCATGGTTTTTCTTCTCTTTACAGGAGGACCATCCGAAGTGCGGGAGTGTGTTCTGTAATGTCCGCAGTAAGAACTTCTGTGGACATCAATATTGCAGGAGGCACGCAGCATGCGCAGCCTCCAGAGGTGATCTCCGCTATTGGGACCCTCAGGTTTATACAGTTTGTTCTAACCTGATTACTGAGGCTTTTGACGACCCTAAGTCAACGGAGTCAAGGGAGGCTGCCAGGGAAACGTTACGATCTTGGGTGAGGGGTTTTCAGAAAAACATCTCAGGTCCCTACCTTCCAAATGAGAAGATGAGGGCCTACCTTTTCCCTAAAGCATCGGCTGATGCAATCATCCCCCAGCCTCAGGTGGAGATACCAATTGCCCAGAATCCGGTAGATTCTGAAGTCTCAGCCGCCCTTCAAGACATCAAATTGGACGATAGGATGTCGGAGGTGTCGGATTCTACTGAGAAGGACCTTCTAGGAGAAGGTCAGGAGGAGGAGCTGTTCCAGGCTCCTCAAGTAGAAGAGCAAGAAATCGATGAAGTGTCGGTTACGTCGGTTCCGGACCCAGAACCTGTTCCTTCTACATCGTCTGCTATCCCAGATAAACTGAGAATGACTCTTTCTTCCATTGTTGAGATGATCCAACAAATTCAAAGGAAGAATGATGAGAAGGAAGCTGCAATGAAACTGGAGATACGTAGACTTGCAGCATCACGTGGGCCCCAAAAGCGGCTCAGCGTGAAGGATCTTCCTTTGTGCTCGGATACCAATCTTTGGAGGTATGCCAAACACATGCCAATGACAACCGGGAAGATCGTGATCTCAGAAAAGTTGGGATCAATTTCCCTGGAAGAAGTGCAAAGATTCTTATCCGGACTGCTATGTCCGTCTTAGGAAGGAGCCAGCATTAAAGGAGGAGACGGAACCAAAGGAGGTCATAGTTTTTTACCATAGTAAAGCTCAGACGTTACTAGCGAGCTCGATGAAAGAGAGGGGCTTCACTAACTCAAAGGTGCCCGCCTTGAGTAAGAAGCTTCCCTCCTTTGTGGCCTCTCCTACCAGAGCCTTTCCCTTCTTGGAAAAGGGATATAAGGCTGCCTTAAAAGCGGTGGAGGCAGGGAAACCGTTATCTCTGACCTTGCCCTTGGACCAAGAAGACTGGAAGGACGTACACCTTACCTTCTCAGTCGGGAAGCTGGAAGCTGATGTTGCTGAACGCCAGTTCGGTGAGGCGCTTCCAAAACTGTCAGAGGTTCTCTTGCATAGAGAGCAAGAGACAAAAGAAAGACTTGCGGCATCGGTGTTTTTACAAACGACACTAGAAACGATGGCAAGTGACCCCAAGAACCAGGACATGTTCATGGTTGTGGCCAAAACCCATCTGGCCACAGTTATGAAGGATTTCTATAGCTTTATTAAACCTAAGAGAGCCTATAGAGAGTTTGTGTTCGTCTCGGCTGCGGTGAGGCACGAACCGAGGAAACTGATCTCCTCTCGTATTTGGGGTAAAGACCTCTTTCACAATGAAGTGGTTAAAGAGGTAGTAGACAAGGCTGCCACAGAGAATAGGAACCTTCTCAAAAAGTGGGGCCTAGATCTTAAGAGAAAGTCTTCTCTGGATGAGGGTCCCCAACCCAAGAGGAAGACAAAAAGGCCTAGGCCATCTTCTTGGCCGGCTAAACCCTACCGACAGCAACATCAACAACAACTTCCTGTGACCGCGGTTCCTCAGATGGTGGCACAACCTCCAATCACGTACCAGCTGGTACCTCAACAAACGGCGACACAGTCGCCAGTTCTTAACCAAGCCTCCGAAAGGCAGACTTCTTCCTTTCGTTCAAGAGCCAGAGGAACAGCCAGAGGTTCTTCTAGACGCCCTTCAAGAGGAATAGTATCCAGGGGAGGACGCGGTCAAGGAGGCAAGGCCTCAGGTCCACAACAGCAGAAGTAGATACTTCCAATAGGAGGGAGACTACAGCTTTTTAGAGATCGCTGGACCTTCGATCCCTGGGACCACAGCCTAAATAAGAATGGACTAGGTTGGAGCTGAAGCAGTCCTCCACCTCAATTTCCTCAATTCTTCCAACACTCAACCCCCGCTCTGGAAGAATATGTCCGGGAGCTCTTAGACAAAAGAGTCATCCGGAAGGTTAAGTCCATAAAATTCCAATTAAGGATGTTTTGTGTTCCAAAGAAGGACTCAGAAAAACTCAGAGTCATTTTAGACTTGTCGCCACTCAACAAGTTCATAGTGAATTACAAGTTCAGAATACTCACACTTCAACACATAAGGACCCTACTGCCCAAAATGGGCATATGCTGTGTCTATAGACTTGTTTGACGCTTATTAGCACATTCCAATTAATCATCACCTCTCCCTCTACCTAGGCTTCAAGTTACATTGATAACTTTATGCCTTCAGAACCATGCCTTTCGTGCTAAACGTAGCCACAAGGATTTTCACGAAGCTCGTGAACGCAGCTGTCCATCAATTACGCCTAAAGGGGGTCCAAGTAGTAGCCTACTTGGACGACTGGCTGGTGTGGGCAGCATCCAGGACAGAATGCATGCAAGCTTCTAAGATAGTGATCCAGCTCAAAAATTTCAGTGGTTGGGAATCCACTGTAATTTGGAGTCACATCGGCTTTCCATTCTTAGTAAGAAGAGGAAAGCAATAGCTGGATCTGTCAAGAGACTATTGAAATCCAAACGGATATCAAGACGCAAACAGGAGAGAGTGCTGGGCTCTCTACAGTTTGCTTTGATAACAGATCCAGTGCTAAGAGCACAGCTTAAGGATGCAACAGGAATCTGGAGAAAATACGCATCAAACGCGCGAGGAGATCTAATAAGACCACTACCGACTCGACTGCGAACGCTTCTGAAGCCGTGGTCCAATGCCAAGCAATTGAAGAAATCAATACTTCTTCAGCCTCCTCCCCCGTCAGTAACTATCCACACAGACGCTTCAAAGGAAGGCTGGGGAGGCCGCTCTCATCAGATGAGAGTCCAAGGAGCTTGGTCCAATCTTTTCAAGTTATTTCACATCAACCCTCTAGAAGCCATGGCAGTACTTCTGACACTGAAGAAAGTTTCTCCTCGCCACTCGACCCACATAAGACTGGTTCTAGGCAGCGAGGTGGTAGTGAGATGCCTGAATCGACAAGGGTCGAGGTCACCTCAAATCAACCAATTGATGTTAGCCATATTCCGTTTGGTGGAAAGGAAGAAATGCCACCTGTCAGCAGTTCACATTCAAGGGTTCCGCAATGTGACAGCGGACGCTCTATCTAGGTTTACACCTATAGAGTCAGAATGGTCCCTTGACGCAGGATCGTTCTCCTTCATCTCGAGTCAAGTCCCAGAGCTGCAGATAGACCTATTTACGACGAAAGACAACAAGAAAATAGTTCATTACGTGTCCCCTTACGAGGATCCGTTAGCGGAGGCAGTGGACGGTATGTCCCTGGACTGGAACAGATGGTCCAGTATCTATCTGTTCCCTCTGCACAACCTCCTTTTGAAGGTCCTCGATAAGCTGAGATCCTTTAAAAGGAAAGCAGAAATAGTGGCCCACAAGTGGCCAAATAGCGTGTGGTCCCCTCTGTCATTGGAACTACGATTAAAATTCGTACTGCTACCGGATCCATCCCTGTCTCAGCGAGTACAGAAGTCAACTGTCTTCACTCCATCACAGAAAACACGGAACCTATATCTCATGATTTTCTCTCCCTAACAATGAGAAGAAGATTCGGTGTTTAAAAGTCGGTTTAGACTTTTGGAGGAAACCAGAAGACATAATGAGGATTCAAGGAAGAAATAGCTATCCTTTGTCAAGGCGAAGAAACCGAAAGAAATCCCGACAGATTCCTATTTATCATTCTTCATTCACCTTCATGAGCAAGGTTTAGCAGCCTACACAATTCTATTGTTCAAGCCTGACTTGACAAGTCAGATACCATATGCCTTACAGGTCGACCTTTCTAACGACGTTCTTAAAGAACTAGCCCTTCAGCGCTTCCAAAGACCCTTTGCTTGGTCATTAGATATGATTCCTCATTGTGTATAAACAATGAACAATGAGGAATGTGCTTGGAAGGTTTTGAATTTAAGTCATATTTCCTGTTTGTACTCGCATTGGGGGCCAGAGTTAGTGAATAGTGGCTCTCTCTAGAGAGGAAGGACACGTCCAGTTCTTGGAGGGAAAACTGAATCTATTCCCAGACCCAATGTTTCTTACCAGGAACAAGCTACCCACCAACAGGTGGGGTCCCTAGAAAATCTGCCCTCTGAAGGAAGATGCATCTCTATGTCCAGTGGAGTGCCTAAAGGTATATCTTCATAGAACTTCAGACTTTATGGGAGGACAGCTGTTCAGAAGAGAAACCCTGGGTTCAAAGTTATCTATAACTAAGGGCAAAATTCACCCGTGTTATTCGCAGAGTGGATCCAGACAGTACACCCATTAGTCATGATCCGAGGAAAGTTACCTCTTTCATAAAATTTCTTTAATTATATGGACTTTGAACATCCTTGTTTGCACACTGGCTGGTAGTCATCCAAGGCGTTCTTTATGCACTATGCGAAGCAAGTGGAGCAACTTATGAGATCTGTGGTAGCAGCAGGTAGAATTCTTTAACCTTCTTTTTTATGTCTGCGAGGAACACTGTAATTAATTTGGGACGATTGATTAAGAGGGTGCGCGTGTAGTCACTGTATGTTACTACATACTGAGCGATAGGCCTCGAAAGTGTCCTTACGAACTGTTCCATTGACGTCGGTAATCTATAGCATAATACGGACACTTGTGCCAAGCATTTTTTACGCTAGTGTATGTAAACAGTATACAGACTATATCATTATTATTAATAATTCAATTGAAGTGGCCAATCTGTTTCCTTGTAGATGAAACAATATTTTCTGTTGACTGTTTTTCTTTATGCTTTTACGCATATCATCCACATTTTATAAATTTTATAAATGTTGATCTGATATGTACGTTTATTAAATTTTAATAAACTAGTTCATAATGAACCCTGCGTCTTTTTTGCCCACACTAATTTGATTAGAAATGTACTGAGCATTAAGATTAAAATATGGATATTTTTATCATGGTATGTATTTCGAGACTGTTCCCTGATTCAAGCAAAAGTTCACTCACTCTAACCCTTCCTTGGAAGGGTTGACTTGGTACCCTAAGGGGTTGGTGGCAAAGAGGCAAAATTTGTTTCTATGCGGATACAACCATTATCCAATAGTTTATAAGAGTAGTCACATTGGGGAAGGTGTCACAAATTCATTCTGACATTGGTGACTCTTATATAAACTTTGCTTTATATTGTATAGGGCGAGACCACTATA
>NC_090726.1:73970787-74005787 GCF_036898095.1 Palaemon carinicauda | reverse complement strand
GCACCTTTACCCAACCTTATCACTGTTTTGCCTATAACCATTGGCCTGAAGCCAATCCCATGGACACTGCAAAGTCCGTATTATGTACATCTTCCTTACTCTCTGGGTGGATAGCGAGATTTAGTATCCCTAAGCATATTACTCCTGACAGGGGTACCACTTTTATATCTCGATTATGGACATCATTAGCGAACCTCCTTGGCATCACCCTATATCAGAAAACATACAAGTATCACATTCCCACAGATTTGCACTGTGCAACGCACGGTTTCCTGCGCTTTGGCACTGGCAAGCCACCACTAATACCCCCTTTTTCGGGCACTTTCCTTGTGATCCACTGCAACTTCAAGGCTTTTTTAGCTAGCATTCGTGCCAAAGAAGACTGGGTCTCCATCGATCCCTTAAAACTAGCGTATCACCAGCAAAATGACTCATCTACAGTATGCATCTTAAGAACCTGGTGCCTTACTTCTCATGTATGTCTTTTTAGGGGGAGCCATATATCGTATGTGTTTCACATACGTTTACATACTGTATTTTTTTCATATATCTCGCTCTTCCCTTCACTGTGAACAGAAACTTTTTAATTCAGCCTCTACATGAATAAGTATGTTTTAACTTGGTGACATTCTTATCCAGAACCTCTTGTATATAAACTCGTTAACAGTTGAAATAAAGTAAGTTGCATTCATCTTGCGTCTCCATTAAAAGAATAACGGCCCACTCGCATACTGAAAAGGAAGAGTTGGTACAAAATACGTAGATAATCTTATTAGGTTGTGCTAGGCATGGTAACAGAGAGTGTCAGTGTGTATGATAGCAGCTATGTTAACAAAGACCAGGTATAATTTGCCCGATACTATCATGCACAAGCATTAATTACGGGCTTTAACACTGTCATGAAATATGCATGCAAAAAAAGAAGCAAAATATTCTACTGTCGTAGAGAGTACACTACTGCACTAGGCAATATGCTACCATGCTAGGCGATATACCTATGGTGTTAGGCGATACATCTTAGCAATCCATGTTCACCAACAGTTATGCAACTATGGGTGTAGAGGAAATTCCCTACTTAATTTTGATGAAGTCACTGAAACTAGGGTGACTTCTTCAGTTGAAGGTGATGGACAAAATGTCTTTTTGGCATGTGACCGGCTGGGAATCGAACCGGTGTGGAATTGAACCAGCTGAACAGATGCTATTGTCTTTGAGTGGTTCCGCCATGGGACTCTGATCCCAAGGTCGATAACAGAATCCAGACATTATTGTATTGACATATTTTGTTTATTTGAATATCAAAAACAGGTCTAAATGCGCAAAATTTATCATCGAGCGAATGCCAAGTACAACCATACCAATTACCTATGATGGTGAAGATGAGTTGATTTCAATCCTAAGTACAAAAAAACTGAATTCAATAGGTATATGTACAGAAAAATTGTCACTGACTTTTATCTTTCTTTGTGGCTAAATAGTATTGTCACTGTCATACAAGCATCCTGGACCAAGATTCGATTCCCAGCTGGTCGGATGCTATTGTCTTTGAGTGGTTCCGCCTTGGGACTCTGATCCTATGGTTGATAAGAGAATCCAGACATAATATAATAAAACATATGACTTATTTGAATTTAAAAAACTTGTCTAAATGTGCACAATTTATCATTAATCGAATGCCAAAAACAAGCGTACCAATTAGCTACGATGGTGAAGATGGGTTGATTTCAATTCTAAATATAAAAAAAAACCTGAATTTGATAGGTAATGTACAGAAGAACTGTCATTGACTTTTATTATTCTTCGTGCTAAATAGTATTGCCACTGTCATGCAAGCATCATGGACCATGATTTGATGCCCGGCCGGTCAGCTACTATTGTCTTTGAGTAGTTCCTCCTTGGGACTCGGATTCTAAGGTCAATAAGAGAGTCCAGACATTATTGTATTAAATATAAAAACACTTTTTAATATGCAAAATTTATCATATATATATATATATATATATATATATATATATATATATATATATATATATATATATATATATATATATAAATATATATATATATATTGTGACGAGCCGAGTGAGGGTTGTGAACTCAAAGGCAGGATGCAATCAATTGAGTTATATTGTTATAGAACACTCTCCTTTATATACAAAACCTCAAGGCAACAGGACATAACAAGTTAACAAGACAGAAAAATGTTACAGAGGAAACAGCAGACATGAATTTTCATGTTCGTTTAGTGCGAGGGAAGAGCGAAGATACAAGCGTAATATATGCAAAAGGAATTATGTACAATTGTGTGACACACGGTTGGTACATGGCTCCCCCCCTAAAGATGACATACTGTACATGTTAAATAGGGCGCCCTGATTTGGAGAGGCGAACTGTAGGCGGGTTATCTGGCAGAAAATAAGCAGGTTTTATACGATCAATGGAAACCCAGTCTTCTTTGGCCCGAATGTTTAGTAGGAATGCTTTCGGACTGCGTCGGATCACAAGGAAAGGGCCCGTGTAAGGGGGCGTTAGTGATGGCTTGCTGGTGTCGTTGCGCAGGAAGACGTGCGTTGCAGAGTGCAAGTCCGTTGGTATGTGATGCTTCGCTGGGGTCTTGTAAGTCTGGCGGCACGGAGTAAATTTTCCTACGACGTGACGTATGCGCTGGAGATTGTTGGAGGAGGTTGTAGAAGGAAAAAATTCGGCAAGGACGACCAACGGGTCACCATACACGATTTCAGCTGCCGAGACGTCGAGGGCGTCTTTAGGAGTGGTCCTTAGTCCAAGGAGGACCCAGGGAAGCTGAGTAAACCAGTTGAAATCCTTGCAGCGGGACATCAAAGCTGCTTTGAGGGTGCGATGAAAACGTTCAACCATTCCATTGGCAGCGGGGCTGTAGGCCGTTGTCTGATGTAAGGTGATGCCCAGGAGATTTGCTAATGACGTCCACAATTGAGAGGGGAAAGTGGTTCCCCTGTCAGAAGTAATATGCTCAGGGATACCAAATCTTGCAATCCATCCAGAGAGTAAGGCAGATGTACATGAGGCGGGCATTGCAGTTTCCATGGGAATGGCTTCAGGCCAACGAGTGGAGCGGTCGATGACGGTAAACAGGTAACGATGTCCTTGTGATGTGGGTAGGGGGCCTACAACGTCGACGTGAATGTGTGCGAAACGACGCTGAGGTTGAGGAAAGGTGCCCACTCCTGAATCCGTGTGTCGATGTACTTTGGAAGTTTGGCAAGAAGTACAGGCGCGGACTCAATCCTTAGCATCCTTAGAAATGCCATGCCAAATGAACTTTGCCTTCAGCAGCTGTGCAGTAGAACGGCACGAGGGATGTGAAAGGCCGTGAATGAAATCAAACACCTGTCGGCGCATGGGAGCAGGAATCCAAGGTCAAGGTCTACCAGTACTGACGTCACAGAGGAGGGTGGTGTTGGAGTCTTTGAGGGGAAAATCTTCCCAACGAAGGGACGTGCAGGATGTCCTACAAGCTTGATACTCTGGATCCTGTCGTTGGGCTTCAGCCAGGGCGTTGTAATCCAATCCCAGTTGAACGGCAGTCAACGTGTTTCTTTACAGGGCATCAGCAACGGGATTCATTTTCCCAGGGACGTATTGGAGGGTGCAATTGTATTCAGCCACGGCGGAGAGATGTCGGCGTTGACGGGCGGACCAGGCGTCAGACTGTCGAGTGAAGGCGTGCACCAGAGGCATGTGGTCTGTGCGAATGACGAAGGGCGTACCTTCTAAGAAATGGCGAAAGTGACGGACAGCCAAGTGCACCGCCAGCAATTCTCGATCTAAGGTAGAATAACCTGATTCTGCCTTGGACAGTTTTCTGCTGAAGAAGGCCAATGGGCGGGGCGAGCCTTTGACCACCTGCTCGAGTACTGCACCAATAGCGACGTCACTGGCATCGGTGGAGAGAAGGAGAGGGGCGTGTGGGATAGGAAAAGTGAGAGCCGCAGCAGTTGATAGGGCCTTCTTTGCATTGCAGAAGGCTGCTTCTTGAATGGGACCCCACTTCAGGTCCTTTGGCTTGCCCTTGAGGAAGGCGTAGAGGGGAGCAAGAGTGGAGGCAATGGCTGGCAGAAAACGGTGATAATAGTTGATCATGCCCAAGAATTCCTGCAGAGCTTTGACGGTCGAGGGCGCGTGGAAATTCTGAACGGCTGCTACAGGGAGGGGATGGACTCCTTCGGGAGTGATACGGTGCCCTAAGAACGACACTTCGTTGGCGCCAAAGGTACACTTGTCGTACCGGACTACAAGGCCGTTTTGTTGCAGGCGGTCGAGCACGATGCGCAGGTGACGGAGGTGTTCCTCTTTTGAGGAGGAGAACACAAGTATGTCGTCCACATAACATACACAGAAAGGGAGGTCCCCTAAGATGCCATCCATGAGAGGTTGAAACGTTGCCCCAGCATTACGAAGGCCAAAACAGGAGTAATTGAAGGTGTATGTACCAGACGGAGTGGTGATGGCGGTCTTGGGGATGTCTTCTGGGTTCATAGGCACCTGATAATATCCCTTCAGGAGGTCGAGCGTAGAGAAAACCTTCGCTTTGTGCAGGTAAGAGGTCACATCGGCAATGTTTGGGAGGGGGTAGTGATCCGGTTCTGTTTGCATGTTCAGGCGCCTGTAATCCCCGCACGGACGGAGGGAGCTGTCTTTCTTCAGAACGATGTGTAAGGGTGACGACCATGGGCTGGAGGCCTTTTGGCAAAGGCCCATTTCCTCCATTTCGGCGAACGTCTGTTTGGCGGCTGCCAATCGTTCCGGTGCCAGACGTCTGAATTTTGCGAAGACTGGGGGTCCTGTCGTCTTGATATGGCGATAAATACCGTGCTTGGCAGGAACCGTGGGCGTTTGGCGAAGTTCTGGGCGGAAAACTTCCGGGTACGACGTGAGGAGGTGGGCGTAGGCATCCGTGGGTGCGCTGATGTGGAGAGCGAGGTTAGAGGGGGCGGGTTGAAGAGGTGTCGACAAGTACGAGTCTGCGTTGACCAATCGTCGGTGGGCGACATCGACCAGAAGGTGGAAATGAGAGAGGAAATCCGCACGGAGGATTGGCATTGTGACGTCAGCAACGATAAACTTCCAATTGAATTTACCATTTCTGAACGATAATGTGAGGTTCTCGTAACCGTAGGTGGGTATCGCAGATCCGTTGGCAGCTACCAAGCGGACGTCGGCAGATGTAGACAGACTACGTCGTGTCTTGAAGAGTTTCCTTGGCAAAAGAGAACGACAAGCACCCGTGTCTACCAAAAATCGCACGCCCGTTCCTGCATCCTGTAAAAAGAAAAGATTAGAAACATGGGAGGCCACCGCCACAAGCGATGGCCTACTTACACGTTTTTTGGCCACTGACAATCCTTGGCACATTTCTTCGCGGTTGCCCCGAATCTGAAGTGGTAGTAGCAAAACTGCGGCGGATGGGAGGTAGTAAGTGGTTGTAGAAGTCGTTCGTTGGGGCGCGAGCGATTGGTGGGTGGTGGGCGGCTTTGTCGCTGCTTCGGCACGTCACAGGGTAGGCGTGTATGTCCTACGGCATTCATGTCAGCTTCGGTTGACGTTGAATAGGCATCCTCGTCGTCAGGGGTGGAGGCGTTGATGGAGGTCTTGAAGTGGCTGTCCATAAGGGCGTAGGCTTTGGTCATCAAGTCCTTTATGGGTAAACTATCGACATCGGGTATGGCAGCGCTTACAGGTTCGGGTAAACAGCGTATCCAAAGGGCACGAAGTAGGTTCACCTCACGAGGAGAGCTGTCTGCGGCAGGTTGAAGGCGAGCGATACTGGTCATTTCCCTGAGGGGAAGCGAAGCTCTTTGGTCCCCCAACGGTTGTTGCGAGAGCTGAAAAAGCTTTGCTATACGGGTGGCTGGCGACGGCGAGTACTGCTGCAGAAGGTATGTTTTGAGGGCGTCATACGCTATTGAGGTGTCTCCTTGTTCACAAAGCCAGTCGGATATTTTTGGGAAGGTGTCCTCGGATATCGCCGCGAAAACATAATCCGCTTTGGTGGTTGAGCGAGTCACGCCCCTGATACGAAAGTGAACTTCTGGGCGCTGAAACCAAGCAAACGCCTCTCTGGTGGCGAACGGTGAAAGTTTCAATGGGGCGGCCGCAGCGCCAACTGCTGTAGTAGAGTTCGTCTCCGTCATAGTACCAACGATGGAGGGGCGAGGGAGGTGGGGGTGGAAGGCAGTGGGAGCGAGTCGACTTCCGGGGTCACCAATGTGACGAGCCGCGTGAGGGTTGTGAACTCAAAGGCAGGATGCAATCAACTGAGTTATATTATTATAGAACACTCTCCTTTATATACAAAACCTCAAGGCAACAGGACATAACAAGTTAACAAGGCAGACAATGTTACAGAGGAAACAGCAAACATGAATTTTCATGTTCGTTTAGTGCGAGGGAAGAGCGAAGATACAAGCATAATATATGCAAAAGGAATTATGTACAATTGTGTGACACACGGTTGGTACAATATACACACACACACACACACACACACACACATATATATATATATATATATATATATATATATAGAGAGAGAGAGAGAGAGAGAGAGAGAGAGAGAGAGAGAGAGAGAGAGAGAGAGAGAGAGAGAGAGAGAGTGTATTTTTGTGTGCATGTGTGTGTGTGTGTGTGTATTTTGGGTAAGGTACATGAAAACGGTTTAAATCTTAGGATAATTAGGTTTAGCCAATATCAACATACTTGCTATGTAAATGCAACTATCAAAGACCAAATATAATGTGCCCGAGACTGGCATTCACACACATTAATTAGTAGCTACATCCCTCCCAAGAAATATGGACAAAAAAAAAAAAATTAATTTGATGAATCATTCCTATTAATATCTGGCTCTTCAACCCCATTCACATGGTTGTTTATTTGTTTATTGGAGAAGGAACAACGTTCCATTTGTCAGAGAAAGAGCAATCAGCCGCACTGTCTTAAGAAAGCTATTGAGAGCTTCAGTAATGAACAATTGAAAAAAAAAGATTAAACTCAGCATTTCATTGGAGGATGAACATTCAACTGATATTCAGTTGATGAGCAAATACAGCAAAAAGTATTCTTATCTATGAAAGATATCAAAACCCCATGTCTATAGGCTATTCACTAAGTACATGGAAAATTACGTACCAACATTCAATAGAAGGTTGTTGAAAGAATAGATCGTCAATACACCTCAAGTCTTGTCTTCAAGAAAATTGAAGGAAGTTTGTATGGTTCATTCTGAGTGATGGTGTTATAGAGGTCACCATGTAAATAATCTATAAAGAATTGCAGTTGATAAAGGAAAGAATGATAAACATTATCAAGCCAGACAAAGATACAAACACCATACAGGTCATCCATGATGTTCCAGCTGTATCGTATTCAACAATTCACTGCATCATGATAAGACCATACAACCGCATGGAAACTAAACGAGGACCAAAGATGTATACAGAACAGCAATTACAGTAACTAAAACATCATGTATGAATTCACTTTCATCTAACAGGTCAAAAAGACTATTATATCTGCATACAAGACAACCACAGTAAATCCCAGGGTGATACCATTCTTTGGGTCTCCTCTGCCTTCATCTTACTCTCATTAGTTACTTTTCCTCTCAAATCCCTTTACAAATCAGCGACTTCCACCGTGTATCTTCTATATCATATTTAGTGTTCTCTTTTCTAGAATTTCATTTTCCCCAGTAATATCAAGCTTGTTCTTCATATTTACCATTAACTTTCACCAGTTCTCCATGGTTCACTTCACCATCAGAATCGATACCCTATCTATTTCGAATAGTCTGACGTCACTCCACACACAGTAAGACTTCTAGTACTTTTATGGCAAACTTATTGTACTGGTTATGTCAGACAAAGACATCAGTTAGAAAAAGAGTATTGGGAACTACAAGTTCACTCTGACACATAGATAAATTTTTGCCTATGATGGTACAAAACTGCCATCTCTGGGCAAATTGAAATTGATCCACCTCCTTAACAAGCTGGCAACAGCAGCAACTCCATAGGAAGAACACTTGCTATAAAATGGAAGTGACACCACACTATATGATCCAAGTCATGAGAAATCTTGATAGATGTAATGGTTCTTCTGCAGAAGATGGCTAAGAGACCAACAACCAGAGTGACAATCAAAGCTCTCAGTGAATGCTTCAACAACAGAATGAAGTCCCTCATATGAGATTATTATGGAATATCCCTTGTGTCTGACACATACAGGGGTGATAATCTGAAGAGTGCTGGAAGACAAAAAAGAACGCAAGGAAGAGCACAGATCTAGTATCAGGTGAGAGGTGGGACAAGCATAAACACATCTTAATGAGCAGGTTCCTTTCACATAACAAGACAAAGGCTTACCCAACCAACTATCTTGTTGGGCAGACTATAGAGTACAACAATGGCCTATATCACAGAACGTAGTCATCATATCTTCTTCAAGGTATGAAAGGAACAATAAATATGTGTTATTCTAGGACAATATTCATGAAGTAGACAAATTCTGTAATCCTCCAGGCTTTCATGACGTTATAACAAAACCCAACAGATGCACAGATTGTTTTCTTCTCCCCAGACACAAATGCACTAGTGTTAGTCATAGGAAAATATGATCTCATGCAAAAAAAAAAAAAAAAAAAAAAAAAAAAAAAAAAAAAAAAAAAAACATAACCATTTCCAAGGCTCTTGGGTTATTTGAATATAACCAATATTGAAAGCCATAGGAGCTGAAAGAGAAAAGTTTGCTAGTCTACAAGAAGGCAGATGAAAATGCAATAAGTTCTATATAGATGCAATCAAGAGATCCAGATGTGACCAAAACTTGGTTGGCCTCTCTGTCTAGCTTTTTCTGTGTAGTCTATATTTAGAAGCTGAAATATTCGCGAAATTTATTTCTTATGGAAAAAAAATAGGACAGCCATATAAGGACATTGGTAAATGTAAACAATGATTTTTTCTCTTGGGAGGGGTGGGGGTGAGGGGGGGGGGGCTATACGATAAAGTCACCAAAATGTATAGTTTTGATAGTCTCAACAAAATACTGTCAGAATTTAATAGTCAACATGCCTAATTCCACAATTTTTTACTTGAACTTCTAGCTGTATGTCAAAATGCCCACTTCCATATCTTTTTTCAAGAATATAGGGACAATTGCAAATATTTACAGATCTCCAAATTTGTGTTTAAACTTATAGACCACCCTACTATGAATGTTTTTTCTACTTATTAAGGAAGTTCGCTGATGTATGCATCTTACCCCAGTCAATGCAGTTGCAATAGTACAAATAGATTATAATGATCATTTCTTTGTCAATATGTTTCTTGTTCACCATACAGCCACGAATTATATGCCATATAACTCTGGTCTGGTTTTATTAATTGTCAAACGTAATTTATGTAAATTTTCTAAATATTATTTATTCTATCTTTCTTCAATCATCACTGCATGCATTCTCTCAATGAATTACACTTGTCTTGCTTGTTGTATTAGTAAATAAAATTCTAAACCCTAAACAATTTATCCTTGACATTTTATTGCATTCAAGTTTCGCAAAACAATCAAGCAAAAGAAAATTGCCATAAGGAAGCCTTAAGGTTACTATCGTTTCAAAATTTTTTACATCTATTTACAATTTGTTCTTTGATTTTGGTGAAAACTAATGATGTTTGATTATCTACGTCTCTTCTTTTGTAATTACCTAGAGGAGACTCAGTTTGCCATTTTTCATGGAGAATGGCAATTTTACTGCATTATGTAGATGTGGATGTCTATTGCTTAATATCTATAGCTTTCCTATTTCCTGAAGTTTTTGAACAGCCGTCGACAAGACGTCTAAATGACTAATTTGAGCGAATGTAATGAGTTGATTCAATAAGGTTAAGGCAATAAAAATACATAAGAAAACTGCATCTCTTTTCCAAGAAAAGAAATCCAGCTAGTGCTTGATAAAAGAATGCATCACCTTTATTACTGTTGGCATCGCTTAGGGAACTTAACAAGCTTTTTTTTTTTTTTTTTTTTTTTTTTTTTTTTGTTGGGGGGGGGGGGGGGGGGGGGTAGGGGAGGCGTCACGACGTACCTCCCTCGATGTGCATTTGGCATATGGTACAACATTCAGTCCACATGGAGGATCGAAGTCGGCATTTTTAAGGAAACCCAATCAGGATGCAGAATATAATCCTTTGCGATCCCCGTGGTCGATATACAGTACAGTACACTCCGAGTTAATTCTCTGCGCTAGAGTAGGGAAATTTTGTTTGAATAGATGCTTTTTTTATCATATGTAACCGCGCTTTAGCAAGGATTACTAATATGAAACAGATATCACCGAGAAGCTAATTAAAGAATAATTGGGATTTGCGATTCTATTTGCATAGATATATTTTTAATCATATGTCACCGCGCTTTTGCAAGGGTTACAAATATGAAATAGATATCACCTGGACGTTGATAAAAGAATAATTGTGATGATAATTACTTTCTTTTCAAGCTAGTATAACTCTGGAAATGAAAAAAAAAGGCTCTAAATATATAGAATTATGTATAAATTAGTAGATAAACTTTCATATGATGACAGTGTCGTTGAAAACTCAATGTTCATGCTCCATTTTGAGAGAAGGCAGGTTTAAAATATATATTGATATCGTTCAATAGATAACAGTCTCTGGATTTTCCGCTCTGCCCTAGACATTGTAGGATTTGAATGTCCAAAAAAGATGTTTATCCTGTTGTGTTCTGCAGTATGTTTTCTGTAAGTAATGACCATCTATTATACAAAATAAAGACATAAGCTGTTTGGAAATATTCTGACATATAGAAGAACAGAGCAATGACAAAGTTTTTATGAATAATGATTCTTTATATTGATAATATGATTTGATAAAATATAAGAAAAAATAAATTTAGTGCTTTATTTGTGATGATAATTTATATGGGAATATTTTTCATATTTTATAGATATAACCTCAAAATCTTACAATTTCAGCTGTCTTCATATATTTTAGACCCTGTAATGGCGAGTCTGGATTCAGGTGTCTCACGTAATAAAATTACTATATGCTGGCAAGGAGGCTTAATACCTGGAGGTGACCTATCCTCGGATTTGTGAAGCCGATCTGCATGTAGGGCAAAAAGCTCACTGGTCTGTGGCGTTACCTACTAAAGCACGATATCTCACTATGTTTAATAAAGTGGAGATGTCACTGGTAGCTCAGTTCAGCTAGAATAATCGTTTCGGAAGAACATAAGCTTTCATTTGGTGGCTTAAAGGATGCGTAGTTCAAGTTCTGCATGTGGGTGCACTCAAAGATAGCAAAATCATTAATCCATTGGTTACATTTCATGGGTATGTATCGTGTACGAGACAGAAGACCATTACATGAATAATTAAACAAACCCTTATATAAAATTCCCTTTTCATCTTTTTTTTTATCTTCTATAAAGATAGCGAACACATTATATAGATTGTATTAAAAAACAAAAATTAAACGATTTCATTTAATAATTTACGTAAGTGATAGTTTTATCTCCCACATTGACTTGGGATACGGTGCTCTGTAAAGAGGTGATATCAAGTTCAGTATAATATTTTTCCTTTATGATATAGTAGGATTTAGATTTGTGGTTTCAGCAGTTTTACGCTTATTAGATTTTATGAAAATCGGATAAGAGTATGATGTGGTATTTATGATATCCTATTATCATACAAGATATTGGAATATCATACGTTCAAAATCTTATCTTTGTAAGAGAGTGCACACACACACACCCACACAAACGTACAATTGTGCAAGTTAATTCTTTTTATGTTTTGGCTTGCAGTTTTCCAAGAGATGAGGATCTTAAAAAAAAATAGAAATGGGTTGAGCGACATGACATGAATTTTTTTTCCCAAATGAACATTCCTGTTTGTGCAGCTGTTTCGTAGGTTAAGCTTTTGTCCTCTTCTGATTTAATGCATCAGGAGTTGACAGATTCAATTCAGTAGCCAGTAGTTAAGTTTCCTTTAATGAGTACATCTACACGTCTTATATTAATCTGATAATTGTCGTTTGTAGCAGTTTAATAGATTAAGATTCGGTCCTCTCCTACCATAGTTGACAATTTCTGTCATGTCTTCGTTCCTTGAATAAATTTGTATTCTTATTTTCTGTATATTGTGTTGATAAGATATTTTTTAAATAAATCTTTCTTAATATTGATTTTTTTATTTCCTTGCAATCAATAGATTATAAAGTCATTATTTTTAAAGGTACCGTTATGAGGGTTATAAGGCCGGCAAAGGGTTTGGTACTTTCTGTTCTACACGGAAGGTGTTTACGCTGTCCAAGTGGCTTCGCGTATTATTATTATTATTATTATTATTATTGTTATTATTATTATTTTTATTACTTGCTAAGCTGCAACCCCCCTATAGATCCAAGAGCTCCAACAGGGAAAATAGCTCAAAAATTCTCTAACCAAAGTCAGTGGAATACCATTGGTGCAGAGCTATGGCACTACCCAAGACTAGAGAACAATGGTTTGATTTGGGAGTGTACTTCTCTTAGAAGAGCTGCTCAACATATCTAGAGAGTCTCTTCTACCGATACCAAGAGCAAAGCAAAGTAGCCATTAAACCATTACAGTTCAGTAGTTAACCTCTTCCGAGGAAAAGAATTGATTGCTAACTTCAGTGTTGTCAAGTGTATGAGGGAAGGGGAAAATGTATAAAGAATAGGCCAGATTAATCTGTGTATGTGTCGGAAAAGATGAAATGAGCCGTAAACAGAAAGACAGATCCAATGTAGTACTGTCAGGCCAGTCAAAGGATCTAATAACTTTCTAGTGGTAAT
Organism: Palaemon carinicauda; assembly: GCF_036898095.1. Lineage (NCBI taxonomy): Eukaryota > Metazoa > Arthropoda > Malacostraca > Decapoda > Palaemonidae > Palaemon > Palaemon carinicauda. The sequence goes on along the minus strand of NC_090726.1, from coordinate 73,992,909 downwards.
ATCTCAACTGGTGGTCGGTGCCTTGGACAACCTACTATATATAGGCAAAATGACCTGTAACATTTCAACCTATCTAAAATTCATGATATACTTGTAGTGTAATATGCCTTCTTGGGTACATTTCTGGAAACTCCTACGAATTTGAGCGTTGATTTTGCTTCATTTTTATATGAATGTATAAATATTTATCAATTCATTTGTTATTTCTAAAGAAAACCCAGCAAATATAGACACTTTGGGTAAAATAAGAGTGATATAAATTTATTGTGAGGCCATTCCATCCTTCAACCTTGTTATAACAAAGGTATGCAATAAGCGGTCAACAACTTTACATGTGTAAAATCTTCAACAAAAAGGTACACCCGTCGCGGATTAGATTTCATGAGTTACATCGAATCGATTTTTATTCAAAGAAAGAAAAAAAAAGAAAAAATAAAATAAATAAATAAATAAAGAGAAGTAAAATATACAGTATCAACTATCCCTAGTACATTCATACATATTATCAATTCTCTTTCTATAACGCACGAATACTCAAACGCTACAACCAGAATTCTGTCTATATTTATCTTCACGAACCAAGTAAAAAAAATTAAGACCGAATACACTGCTAGATATCGGATAAATTATAGCTATTTACTAAATTATGGTTATCTTTATCTCTCTCTTCTTAATTTTTAGGTAGCTATATATATTGAAAATAAGCAACATACAAACATTCAGCGAATATAAAGAACCACCCGATTTGTGTTCAACATAACGGCTTTAAAAAAAAATAAAAACATATACTTTTATATTTGAATGATATCCAATCGAATGTTATTTCACGGAACTCTATCTCTCATTATCCCTCTCCATCCCACAATATATATATATATATATATATATATATATATATATATATATATATATATATATATGTATATATATTAATATATATATATATATATATATATATGTATATATATATATATATATATATACATATGTATATTGATATATATATATATATATATATATATATATGTATATATATACATATATATAGATATATATATATATATATATATATAGATATATATATATATATATATATATATATATATATATATATATATATTTATATATATATATATATATATATATATATATGTATATATATATATATATATATATATATATATATATATATATATATATATATATATATATATATATATATATATATAATATATATATATATATATATATATATATATATATATATATGTATATATATATATATATATATATATATATATATGTATATATATATATATATATATATATACATATATATATATATATATATATATATATATATATATATATATATATATATATATATATATATAAATATATATGTGAAGGTAATAATCAAGTGGGACAAGTCTCGGCCAACTGTTTGTTATCGGAATACGGCCCCTACTGTCTCCACAGAGTGACAATGACTGGAAAAACATCTGGGTGCTCGAGTTCGTGGATCGTCCGTCGAGATAAGCTATCTAAAACGAGAGAAACATAATTGTCTACCATTGTTAGATAAGGAGAATGGTTGATTCTGGCCAATTTGACGAAATTTTACAATGCAAAAAACTATTTTTTTTTTTCGAATGATATTCTATATAATACTAGAATTATGTACTATGGAATAATGTTGTTTGCGTGTCTCAACCAAATATTACTTGGAAATACTAACTATAAGATAAACTCAAATATCTTTTCATAAAAGCTATTTTCATGAAGAACCAGCTCAGCGCCAAATTTCGATAGGCCCCTAACCCGGTTTTGATTGGAACCTTCCGTTTCGGAAAGCCGGCCTAGAGCCAGTTTTCCATTGAAACCTTCAACTTCTGATAGCCAGCCCAAAGATGGGTTCCAATAGGAACCTACCATTTCTGATAGCCGACTTGGAGGTAGGTTTCGTTCGGATACATCCATTTCTGATAGCCGGCTCAGATCCAGGTTTCAATTGGAAACTACCATTTCTATTATCTAGCTAAAAATCAGGTTTGGATCGGAACCTTTCATTTGTAATAGCCAGCTCAAAGCAGGATTCCAATTGGATCCTTTCATTTCGGATAGCTGGATTTTGATCGGAACCTAACATTTCAGATAGCCTGCTAAGAGTTGGATATCGATCAAAACATACCACTTCTTATAGCCGGCTCATAGCTATGCTTTGATCGGTACTTACCGTATCTGATAGCTGGCTCAGAGCCGTGTTTCGATCAGAACCTCCCGGTAGCTCAGAGCCATATTACGATAGGAAACTTCCATTACGATAGACGGATCAGAATCAGGTTTTGATTGGAACCTACCATTTCTGATATCCGGCTCAGAGCAGGATTTCGATAAGAACCTTCTATTTCTGATATCAGACTCAGAGCCGGGTTTCGATCAAAACCTTCCATTGTTAAAAGAGGGCACAGAGCCATGGAGAGGGGGCTTGGCCGCTGATTATATGTATATATGGTCAGTCTCTAGGGCATTGTCCTGCTTGAAAGGGCAATGTCACTGTCCCTTGCCTCTGCCATTCATTAGCAGCCTTTTGAACCTTTAAACATTGAAACCTACCATTTATGATATCCGGCTTAGAGCAGGATTTCGATCGGAACCTTCCATTTTTGATAGCCAGGTCAGAGTCGGGTTTTGACCATAATCTACCAAATCTAATAGTCGTTTCGCTCAGTGCTGAGTTTCGATCAACACCTTCAATTTCTGAACACCGGCTTAGGATTGGGTTTTGATCAGAACAGGCCATATCAGATATTTGTCTCAGAGCCGGGTTTCGATCGGAACCTACCATTTCTGATATCCGGCTCAGAACCAGGTTTTGATCAAAACCTACTAATTCTTAAAGCCAGCTTGATCAGAGTCAGGTTTCGATTGGAACCTACTATTTCTGATAGCCTGCTCAGAGCTGGGTTTCGACCGGAACTTACCACTTCTTAAAGCTGGCTCAGAGCCGTGTTTTCATCTGGACCTACCATTTCTAATGGCCGGCTCAGAGCCAGGTTTTGATCGGAACCTACCACATTTTATAGCTGGCTCAGAGCCTGGTTTCTATCTAAATCTACCGTTTTGGATAGCCATCTTAAAGCTGGGTTATAATTGGAACCTAATATTTCTGATAACCGGCTCAGAGCAGCATCTCGATGGGAACCTTCTTTTTCTGATAGCCACCTCAGAACCAGGTTTCAAGCAAAACCATCCATTTCTGGTAGCTGCCTCAGAGCAGGATTCCGATCAAAACCTTCCATTTCTGATAGCTGGCCCAGAGAAGGTTTTTGATCGGAATCTTCCCTTCTGAAAGCCAGCTCATAGCAGGGTTTCAGTAGGAACTTTCCATCTGTGATAGCCAGCTCAGAGTCGGGGTTTAGTGGGAACCTATCATTTCTAATAGGTGGATCATAGGTATGTTAGATTGAAATCTATCATTTCTGATATCTGGTTCAGTCGATCGGAACCTTCTATTTCTGATAGCTGGCTCAGACACGATTTTTTATTGGAATCTTCCATTTCTGAAAGCCAGCTCATAGCAGTGCTTCAGTTGAAATCTAATAAAATAATAGCTGGCTCTCTCAAAGCTGGGTTTCAATCAAAACCTACATTTTCTGAACGCCGGCTCAAAACCGGGTTTCGATCAGAACATGCCATATCATATAGTTGGCTCGGAGCCGGATTTTAATCGGAAACTACCATTTCTGATATTCTGTCCAAAACTAGGTTTTGACCAAAACCTACCAATACTTATAGCCAGCTCACTCAGAGCTAGGTTTCCATCAGACAATATCATTTCTGGTAGCCAGTTCAGAACTGGGTTTTCATCAGAACCTACCATTTCTGATAGCCAGGTCACTCAGAGCTATGTTTCAAACAGAACCTAGTACTTTTGATAGCCTGCTAAGAGCCAGGTTTCTATCAGAAACTACCACTTCTTTCAGCCAGCTCAGAGTCGTGTTTTGATCTGGACCTTCCATTTCTGATAGCCAGTTCAAAGCCAGGTTTTGATCGGAACCTACCACCTCTTACAGCTGGTTCAGAGCCAGGTTTCTAACTGAATCTACCATCTCTTATAGCCAGCTCAGAGCTGGGTTATGACTGGAACCTAACAGCAAGTCTCCAATAAATGCAATCAAAACATTTCATCATACAGTTCAAGTTAATTTTTTCAACCTGCTTGTCGATACGTTTTATGATATTGAATGGATTCTTAGCAAATGAATTATGATTATGTTTGAAATAGCATGCTACAAGCAATAAAGGATAATCAATTAAATATCCTTTACAATTAATTTACATAGTCCATAACATAATATAACCGACGGGATTTAAGAAAAGGGAAGAGGATCACTCGGTATGAGAGAGCTGATCAAAAGTTTTCTTTTTCTTCGTTATTGTTGTTCCTCCTATAAAACAATTCCATCAACCGTCTAGACATTCTACTATTATTATTGTTTTTGAGCCTTTGATAACTTCAAAATTTTATTTTATATGTCCTTTAAACGTCATGATAATAGCACCGATGTATTATGCACTAAAATTTGGTAAAATGTATTTATTATAATGTATGCTTCTCAAACTTTTTCCTTCGTTACAACTTTTTAACTTCATTTATAATTGATTATTTTTTCTGCAAATACTATGCTGACACTATTTGGTTTATTGATATATTCCTAAATTTGAAAACATATAAAAAAAAAACTACTGGATTATGACAAACGGTTCTTACCCAATCAATAACTACAAAAGACGAGGTCTTGAGTTCAAATGTGCAAGCCTAAGAAAAATAGTGTATAGGTATACCTGACTATGTAATTAGTTAGTGTAAATTCATATGGTCGAAATTAGTGTAATTATATATTTGTCAATGGGGACAGAATATTCCTGTGTACCATTTATATTATTTGCTATTTAACCTGTTTAGATTTGTTGTTCTCCATTTTTCTCACTTTGTTTACTGTTTATTTCCTATCCAATATCTCTGCACTGGGCTTCGTTCTTAATTGAAATATATGGTAAGGTGGAAATTTCTTTTTCCAACTTTGTTGATTCCTGGCTTATAATAACAATAATAATTATATTCTGATATTGATGAGGATAATGGCAATGACAATCATAATGAAAACGATAATAGTAATGTAATTAAATATAATCTTTACTAAATTGCATTCCTCATTTACTTCATCAAAAAATACGACTCTATAGGACGAGAATTCAATCTAGCAAATATCTTGGCAACCGTAAATTACATTTGAAGACTTAGGAAAGCCTTAATCTTCTTTTTAAAAAGATCTAATTTCCTTCATGACAATACTATTTCTTCAAAGCTCTTGTCCGTTGCAAGAAATTCATTGTCATATATAGACACTTTTGTAACCCGCGAATTCAGTTAAAAACATATTTCCCTTTTTGCTATAACACACACACAAAAATTATTCGTGAAAGGATTCGGATAATGTGTTTACAAAACACAGGATTTGTACACTTTTGATACTATTTTTTATATATTGCATTAGTTTAATCGAATGTTTTTGTCTTATGTAGCTGATATTATTCGTAAAAGTGTATGGTACTGTTTTATACTCTAGATCAGGTCCCACGGAATTTCAGAATATCTCTTGATATAGAACTCTAATATAAAATAAATAAACAATCACACAATCCTCTGGAAGAAGTCTAATTCATAACCAAGTGAAAGTAACTTAATTAGTTGTGTCAATTGAAAATGCTGTTATGAAAAATGATGGGGCGACTGAGGCACATAAAATGTAATCAGCTGGCTTAAGGCTCTGGCAGATTCACTAAAAAGTTTCCTTTTCTAATTAAAATCCTAATTGAAACTGAAATCCAGTGTCAGTTGCTTATCAAACAGGAAAAGGATACAATCATATTTTTCCTTTCCATGATCACCTAACTATGTCATGACAAGGACTCACATTTCTCTCTCTCTCTCTCTCTCTCTCTCTCTCTCTCTCTCTCTCTCTCTCTCTCTCTCTATATAAATATATATATATATATATATATATATATATATATATATATATATATATATATATATATATATATATATCTATATACCAAGGCACTTCCCCCAATTTTGGGGGGTAGCCGACACCAACAATGAAACAAAACAAAAAGGGGACCTCTACTCTCTATGTTCCTTCAGCCTAATCAGGGACCCAACCGAGTTCAGCTGGTACTGCTAGGGTGCCACAGCCCAACCTCCCACATTTCCACCACAGATGAAGCTTCATAATGCTGACTCCCCTACTGCTGCTACCTCCGCGGTCATCTAAGGCCCCGGAGGAAGCAGCAGGGCCTACTGGAACTGCATATGTATGTATATATGTATATATATACATATATATATATATATATATATATATATATATATATATATATATATATATATATATATATATATATATACTGTATATATTTCTTTTATGCCTTAAGCCTACATTGCACAGTATATAATGAAATATGCAGAGAGGGAGAAATATTTTCGCAAAATTGAATATGTTTGTAATGTAAACCTATAAATAAATCATTTTTTACTCAAGATGAAAATAAACGTGGAAAATATGTATTTATGATTGAAAAAGTTACTGAAATACTGAAGAAATAAATAAAAAGGATACCATTATCACCCGCACATCCAAATTAAGAAGATTTAAAGGCAAAAGAGGAAATTGTTCTTATTTTTCATGAACGATGTCGAAAATATTTGTACATTCAGATCAAATATATTCAGGAAGAATTTCGAACAGAAAAGGAGAATTACTATAAATAAGGTGGTACCTGGACACGAGTAGCATACTCCAATGATAGTTTAAGAAACAATACAAATCACACAACTGTGATCATCATATTGTTACATATATGGAATATTTCGAATATAAAGATCTTATGGTCGATGATAAAGTTCAGTGGTTTCGAATATACAGACTCGTGATGTGCAATGATATCCATAGATAATAGCTCATGGCATGGGGATGATATCGAATAGTAAAAGCCATCGGACTCCAGACGACTTGACGCCAATTCAGACGACCCATTTTCTTTTCGATAGGCAGGCCGGTGGCTGAATGCATTGAAATGTATTCACACCAGACGTTCCCTCTCCGTTTACCTTCGCGCGGTTTTTATTGTTTACTTAGATTCTGTAACGTGAGGATCATTGGGAGATAGTTCTCTCAGCATTAGTAATTTTGCGGCAATTACTATTCTACCAGAAGAGGAGGAAAAGAGATTCCAACGTAAAAGTAAAAGGGTATGGGTATATCAGTCAATAAGGAAGAGAAAGAGTGAGGTGAGCTCTGGACCCTGTATAAAGTACTGGCAGGTGATGAAGCAAAATTTTATAATTATTTCAGAACATCAAATCCAAAGTTTATCAGTTTGCTAAAAAAGATTGAAATGGACCTGCCAAACAACGCCTCATACACTCGCACATGTTCAATTAACATCAACAATGGCCTAACTGTAATCTATGACTCTATGCGCAAAAGACGGGGTTGCAGGCCATGAAACGATCATCCACCCGTTGGTTAGGTGGCTAGTCGCCATCAAACCAGTAGGGGTTTCTTGGGAAGAAAGCCGAGCTGACTTGGACCGCTGATGACTGAGGGCTGCCATAAACCTGATGGGTCATGTGAACAGTTGCCTTTGAATACACATAAGAAAGCTGAATGGCCTTTAAACATCAAAAGCTGTTGAATGTGAAACAAGGTAATTTCAACTTTATTTTCCTTATCATTATGATATTTTCCATTTTATACCAATATCAACTTCAAGTACCACTCTAATTTTAATGGCTTTCAAGCTCTGAGCAACTTCCGACCTACTTGACAAAAGCCATTGAATGTACACGTGCAATTGTCACCCTTATGTGACCCTCTCTTAACAAATATGCTCTTAATTACTAGTGACTCGTCCTTCATGATGGAGAATCCACATTTCAATAACTCATGGTTGGCATTTTAGGGGACCTCCCCTTTTGCATATGTAACGTAGATGAGATACTGGTGTTGTCCCCTGCCAAAGAAGAGCACTTATGCCATCTAAACATCATCCTCCACTACCTACAACAGAGTGGCCTTGTAATGAGGTATGACATGTGTACTTTTGTTGCAAAAGAAGTGTTATTCCTTGGTCCTCACCTCACTCCTGGGGGAGTTTACCACTTCCCTGAGTAAGCCATGAGATTCTAACTGAGAGGCGAGGAGAATACAAATAACTTGAGATCCACATAGAGCGAGCTTATATACAAGAGTTTTAGAGCAAGGATGTCACAGAAATTCAAAAAAATAATTCCTGAAAACACAGGCTTAAGCAACTTCTTTTAACCCTGGGGTGTAGAGTGAGATATACGATGGGAAAAAAAATACCTATATAGTGTACAGGGTGTGTGAAACACATGCAGTACACGGCTCCCCACCTAAAAGAGATATACATGTAAATTGTGGAGCCCTGCTCTCAAGAGGCGTATTGTAGGAGATACGCAGATTTTAGGTGATCTATGGAAACCTAGTCTTCTTTGCCACGAATGTTGATTTAGAAAGCCTTCGGATTGTAAAAGATCCCTCGGAAAGAGCATGTGTATGGGGGCGTTAACGTTGCCTTGCTAGTTTCATAGTGCAGTAAAATGTGCGTTGCAGAGTACAAATCTGTCAGTGTGTGTCGCTTTGTTGGGATCTTGTATGAAGTGGCATTCAGTGAATTTTTACACAACGTAATGTAGGCACTGGAGATAGTCAGGGAAGGTTGCAGATGGAAAAAAATATGCAGGGATGATCAACGGGTTGCACTACACTATTTTTGCTGCAACGATATTTAGGCCATCTTTAGGAGTGGTTGCTAGTCACAGGATGACCCAGGGCAGCTGAATAAAGCAGTTGGAGTTCTTGCAACGGGATATCATAACTGGTTTTAGGATGTGATGCAGGGTTGTAGGCGGGTGTCTGATGTAGAATGATTCTCAGGTGATTCGCTCATGATGTCCACGATTGGTAGGTATACATGGTACCCCTGGCAGCAGTAATATACTCAGGGACACTAAATCTCGCTATCCACCCTGAGAGGAAGTCGGATGTACATGAGAAGGACGTTGTAGTTTCCATGGGAATGGACTACGGCCAACAATTGGAGCTGTCGATGATGGTAAACAAATAATGATGTCAATCTTAAAGGGGTAGTGGACCTACTACATCAACGTGAATGTGTACAAAATAACACTGAGGTTGAGGAAAGGTACCAACTCCTGAATCCATGTGTCGAAGTAGTTTGGAAGTTTGGCATAATGTACAGGTATAGACCCAATCTTTAGCACCCTTAGTAATGCTGTACTAAAGAAATTTAATCTTCCGTAGCTGTACAGTCGATCAGCGCGATGGATGTGAGATGCCATGAATGAAATCAAACACCTGCTGGTACATGGGAGCAGGTATCAATAGTCTTGGTCTTCCAGTACTGACTTCACAGCGTAGGGTGAGTTGGAGTCATCAAGGGCGATGTATTACCAACAGAAGGATGGGCAGGTTGTCTTACATGCTTGGTAATCTGGATCTTTTTGTTTTGCCATCTGCCTAGGCATTGTAATCCAATCCCAGATGAATAGCAGACAATATGTTTCTTGACAGAGCATCGGAAATGGGATCCATTTTTCCAGGAATGTGTCGAAGGGCACAATTGTATTCAGCCATGACTAGGTGTCAGACTGTCAAGTGTACCTTCTAAAATGTGGCTTAACAAAAGAAAGTCAAATACACCGCCAGTAACTCGCGGTAGAATGTAGAGTAGCCCGATTCTGCCTTGAACAGTTTTTTACTGAAGAAGGCCAATGGGTGGGCGAGCCCTTGACCAACTGCTCAAGTAGAACCAATAGTGACGTTACTGGCATCGATGGAGAGGTGAGGGGCATGTTTCATGTGACAGTTGAGAACAGCACTTTGATAGGGGATTTTTTGTGGTGCAGAAGCCACTTCTTGAAGTGGACCCCACTTCAGGTCTTTTAGCTTGCACTTGAGGGAGATGTAGAGGGGGTGATAGTGGCCTTAGGGTTGTCTTCTTGGTTCCTAGGCACCTGATAATTCCCCGTTGGGCTGAGCTTGCAAAACACCTACTCTTTGTGCAAGTAGTAGGTGAAGTTGGCAATGTTTTGAAGGGGATAATGATCCCATTCTGTTTGCCTTCAATCCCTACACAGACACAGAGAGCCCTCTTTCTTCAGACTGGAGGCTTTTTGGCAAAGACCCATTTCATTTATTTTGGCATTTTGTTTGTTTAGCTGCTCCTAAAGGACATGGTGCCAAATGCCAAAATCTGGCAACCACAAGGGGCCCTGTTATCTTGATAAAGTGATAAATATCGTGTTTGGCTGGAGCCGTACACATTTGGTGAAGTTCTGGATGAAAAAATTGCGGATAAAACGTCAGAAAGTGGTCATAGGCATCCCTTGGTGCACTGATGGGAAGAGCAAGGTTAGTGGTTGCGGGTTGAATAGGTTTCGACAAATTAACCTAACCATCTGTGAGTGGCATCAACCAGGAAGTCGATATGTGAGAGGAAATATGCACCAAGGATTGGAAATGCAACTTCAGCAACAAAAAATATCCAATTATATTTAGCACCTTGAAACTTTGATGTGATGGTTTTGCAACAATGGGTGGGTTTCGCAGATCCATTGTAAGGTACCAGGTGGACGTCGGCAGATGTAGACTATATCTTGTCCTGGAGAGTGGCCTAAGCAAAAGAGAATGGCAAAATCTGGCTGCCCGTATCTGCATCATATGAAATGAAAAGATCAAGGACAGGGAAGGCCACTGCCACTATCGATGGCCTACATTAAAATTTTGGGCCACTAACAACCGTTCGCACATTTCTTCACAGCACCTCCGAATCTGGAGTACTAGTAGCATAACTGCGGTCGTTGGGCATCAATATGTGGCTGTAGAGGTCGTTGGTCGTGGGTGGTTTTGTCACCACTCTAGCACTTCACAAGGTAGGCGTCTACTTCTTACTACATTTACATCAGCTTCGGTCAATGTTGAATAGTTCTCCTCTTCGTTAGGAGTCTTGAAGGTGTGAAGTGGCTATTTTTATAAGGGCGTCGACTATGGTCATAGGGTTGTTCATAAGGAAAATAGCATCACCGGGTATGGCAGCGTGTTCTGGTTCAGGTAAGTATTATATGCAAAGGACACACATTAGGTTCACCTCACGAGGAGAGCCGTCTGCGGCAGGTTGCAGGCAACAATACTCGTCATTTCCCCAAGGGTGAGCAAAGCCTTTTGGTTCCCAACGGTCATTGAGAGAGCTGGAAAAGTTTGGCTATACGGGCAGCTTGCAATGGTGAGTACTGCTCTAGGATGTATGTTTTGAGGGTGTTATATGATATAACTCATGAAAATTATTTGATGATTTGCAAGAAAGTGTCTTCATGGATTGCTGTGAGAACATTTTGCTTTGGTGGTTCACCAAGCCACGCCCTTGCTATAGAATTGGATCTCTCTATGCTGAAACCATACGAATGCTTCTGTACTGGTGAAGGGTGGTAGTTTTATGGGAGTGGCGTTGATAGGAGAGTCAGGGTCGGAGGGTGGCATCATCAAACAGTAAGTCACGGCAGTAAGGGGGAAGTCGGGAGGGAGCTGCTCACACCGATGATTACCAAAGTGGATTGATCCGTGAGGTTGTAACTGAGAGGCGAGGTGAATGAAACTAACTTTATTTTCACCAACAGGTAGCTTATATACAAGTGTTTCAGAGCAAGGTCACAAAAATTTAAACAAAATAATTTCTGAACAAATCCAGGCTTATACTGGTTCTGTTAACAGTGAGGTGTGGAGCAAGTTATTCAATAAAAAATAAAATACCGTTACTGTGTACGAATGAGTATGAGACAGGCTTTACAATCAATTTCTGGATCAGTGACATCTATTGTACTGTAATTTATGAAATAATACCGTAAGTAAAACTTCCTGATTGTTGCAAATATATCATCACGACGATACATAATTCTTTAGCTTAAGAGGCTATTTCCCCCTCGTCCTAGGAAATAAATATGAAGGTTACAATTGAAAACTTGTTTATATATATATATATATATATATATATATATATATATATATATATATATATATATATATATATATATATATATATATATATATACACACACACACACACACACACACACATATATATATATATATATATATATATATATATATATATATATATATCTTACCCTTCCATGTCTTCTGATCAGGATTAGTTTTTAGCATTTACAGATAACTGATTCTAGCTTACCACAGTAACGATAACTGTATCAGATTATCAATTTACACCGGAAAAGTTGGTTTCTAGAGAGACACAAATTTTATTAAACCTGTCCAATCTACCAAAGCATTGGTACATTCTGAGATTTCCGTTTAACAATTAACTGGGGTATTAATCGTATTTGATACTCATGATGGAGTTATTTGTGAAAAATATGGAATCTTTCATCAGTTTTTGATGTTGCCAAAACTTACACTTGGTTGTATATGAGAGCAGAAGATTTTGTGTAGCCTATACACTATTCAAGAAGTTTTGTAACCTTGCTGATACATTTAATAATTTCGGGAAGCTTTGCTGATTACGCAGCCTTTTCCAAATGAAAGAAAATACACATTTATTATCATGAAGTAGTTAATTTTATAATTTTGAATGTGAAATATTCTCCCGTAATAGATTTATGAGCAATGTTCCTCTTCAGATACAAACCATGAATGAATTCTCTGCACAAAATCAGTTTGCTACATTTTTGAAGTTTTTTATTCCAAAACTTTTAAATCCGGTTTGGTGGACAAGCCTTACTCCATTATGGCCTCATACCCAGGACATGAACAGATCAGGTACAACTGTACAACAACTTCCTAAAACTCGCACACTGGAATCTGTTGATATTAGATATTCCATGAGAGTCTATTGAAACGGTGTAATTTTGGCCAGTGATGCCAAGTGTTTTGTCATATGGTTCTCATGATAGAATGCTAATTATCAAGACCTGATACACACTTTAGTGGCACGAACATTACCAATTGATTTTACTAATAAATATTGTATGTATCATTGATAAATGTTTCTATTATAAGTGATTATTTTGCAAAAGTTAAAAATATTTAGGTGACACAACAATTAACAGAAACGAAAAAAAAAAATGTAGTGACAGCAATAACAAGATATTTTCAGTCCTTGGATTAACTGTAAACAGGTAGTGAAATATATATATATATATATATATATATATATATATATATATATATATATATATATATATATATATATATATATATATATTCAAATGATAATCGACTCTCATTCCAGTTGTTAATGCCCCAGAGCCTGAAACTGACATAAACAAGGACGGCTTATCCCAGGATTACAGATCACACACTAAATAACGCCAGGGGAAATGGCGAAGCGCCTTTTTACATTATTTGAGGATAAGCCAGCATTGGGAAATTTTATTTACTCAGAATTGAAAACTTATAAAAGTTCTGGGACATATTACGTGTTATTTCCGTTACAGAAGTTTAAATATAAAGTACTATTAGCATATTAAATTGTCAGTGAAAATGATAATGCTTACGACGCAAGACATCAAGCAAATAAATTTTTCTTACGTTGCTGTAAATATATATCTATCTTGTTAATCCATTAACAAATGGTAGTTATACTTGGCTTGACTAGTGGTCAATAATATCTTGACAGGAAAGAGATGAAAAAGCTAAAAAGAAAAAAACATATATATCACTCAAAGCTTAACAAGCAAGAAGAATCCCAGAAGCGGAAGGACAAAATAAAATAAAAATGATAGAATAATCAAATCATAATCAATCATAATATTAAGAATTGCCCCCAAAAAGCCTGCTGCGTGGGCGACACACCTCTTGACTCCTAAGACTAACCCCAAATGCAATCTAGCAATTGGTGTAAAATGTAATTTGTAAAGTTGCTAATATTTGTATAAAAAAAGACTCATAAAAAAAGAAAAAATATTTAGCGGTGGGCATTGGTGATTGCAGCAGAGTTGGAATAATTTCATTATCATTATTAAGTATACTATTGAGGGTGGCGATGGTAACGACCGTCTTAGAGACATACAGTACGTCGTTTGTAATCATGGAATAGGAAAAATTATGTCATTAATTTGTTGCCGGATGCGTATGTGGAAAGCTTGTACACCACATCAAGGGACATCCTTTGATCAAGGTCTCCTTTTTTAATGTCATTAGGTTTGCACTATTTTCAATGCCACATTTAATACCTAAACCAGACGTTGTAAAATCCATTTAAAATTTTGTTCCAAATGCCTGGATAATTCCTTAGTACTTATCTACTTAAAAGGAGCCATGTTGACCTCTTTCTCTTAATTACCAATCACTAGTTTGCGGTATTGTCCCTATGATTCTGTTTCACGATCCTACATTAAATAATATGAACACCATTGTCTCCGAGAGGTCGTAATATTCACAAATTAAAATAGAACAATTTTTCACGGTGAAATGCCCGACCAGAACTTTATTTCGCATTATATGCATCATCGTATATGTATGCAAGAGACTTTTAGAGTATTTTCAAAGAAAGAATATAATAATTTCTTCGACTATTTACTGCATTTTCCCATGTTTCAAAGATATCAATAGGATTCAACAGAGAGGCTTTTTTGGACGTAAAATAATGGGGAAAATCTGGCTTTGAGGAACATTTGAGGGCGTTGCTTCTCTATCGCCTTAGCCAATAGGAAGATCTTATTTAGACCTTGGCCTATAAGAGCACGCTATCCCGGTAACTGTTAGCGAATTGTTGTTTGCTCATTAAAAAAGTCAAAGGGCATCTCTAAAACGGAAATAAAACTTGTAATACTAGGGATAAAAGGAAAATATATCAGGATATACGTTGAGTGAGCAGATAACAAATGAAATTTATTTTAAGGTATCATGGGACATTTTAGATGTATACCGTTATCGTGGCAAATTTTACTTTTGCTGTTATTGTTTTATTATTTTCTGTGATAGAATAATTAATAAGGAAATAAAACATTAAAAGTAGATTACGAATAACCGACGTTTTGATATGGCTGACCGTAGCAGGCCATAGACTACTTTATCGTACTATTATGATATTCCACTTTGACGAAATCTGGAAGCTAACAATTGAATTATACGTTCGTGTTTGGAAATATTTTTACCCTCAATCTCTGAAAAGAGCGCAGTGAAGTTTTAGATTCCAAACTAATTGAAATTTCTACTTCAAAAATATTCGAAACCTAAGGCAGCAGATAACCAAGGAAATTTCTTCTAAGGTATCCTGGGACATTTTAGATGTATACCATTATCATGGAAAATTTTACATAAAACAGGTTATTCTCGTAGCATTCCTGTTGGCTGCATCCTGATATATTTATCTTTCATCGCTATTACTCCCTAATTTTTTCATCTTGCTCCCTCGATTTTTTTTTTTTTTAGGCTGCATTCATAGCGAGATGTCAATAAAAACTTATTTTCAACTCTTTTTTGGATCACGTTAACTATAATTTTTTCACAAATGTTATTTTTATTCAAATACGGAAGTTGGTGTTCCTTATGGTAATTGCGATATAAATACATAATTATGAGAGAGAGAGAGAGAGAGAGAGAGAGAGAGAGAGAGAGAGAGAGAGAGAGAGAGAGAGATTCTTTTCATAAAAGGAAGAACATCAAGGAACAGCCCTCTCGTTATGCGTTTCTCCGCCGGCAGGAATTTGCTGAATGGAAGCCAAGATGCGAATATTTACATTTATGTGGCTTATAAGAAAGATCTAATCTCAGAATATGTTCACATTAGCGACTTTCTACAGATGAGAAAATTAAACTGGAATAAAGAAAAAAAATGTATATATATATATATATATATATATATATATATATATATATATATATATATATATATATATATATGTATATATATATATATATATATATATATATATATATATATATATATATATATGTTGGGTTTGCAATGAGACAACGTCCTGGTGACCGAACTTTATTATAAGATACTCAAGAGCCGACTGACTCGCACCAGCGTATGCAGATGCATGCTCGGCAGCACATGGCCGAAACATATCGTTCACATATCGTACATCTCCCCCTCAAGATTATACCTATACATGGCAAAAAAAAAATAAAAGGGGGAAATACCGAAACATTTCGTACACCTATCGTACATCCCCCCTCAAGAACATACTTATACATGGCAAAAATAAAAGGGGGAAATGTCACAAGATCAATGAGAAATGAGAGAAAAAAAAAATAAAGCTAACTTTTGGATACATACACAAGAACAAAATAAAATACATAAATTCTCTAGAAAGAAATATCAATTCGTGATGCAATTGCAAACAACAGATAATAACATCATTCTATAAAGTCTTTGAGCCACTTGGGTTTACCGGCGGCCTTTCTCGGCCTACTAACGACGTTGGGCTCCTGTATGGGGTGTGTTACCTGTTCTGTCGGGGTATGGCTTGCAGAGGTCTCGTGCTGAGACATGGGCGTGCCAGAGTGCGGAGCGATGACTCTCAGGTGGTTGTCTATTCCTTTTTGACAGCTTGCCGCTCCCTTTGAGCTTGACGGTGTACTGACGTTGGGGCTTTGTTTCCGTTGCTATGCCAGTTCTATCCCACTGCTTGGTAGCTTGGTTTTGTATGCGTACATGGGTACCTAGTTTGATGGGCGGCAGTCTTCTGGTAGTGCCAGGGATGCACATCCCCTCCCGCGACCTTGCCACTTATAACTCCCTTCGACGTATCATCTGCCTCCAATATCTGTCTACTAACAGGTGTCTCCTGGCCGTCGGTACCCCATCACACAGCTGGCAACCCGTTGCAAGCTGAGACGGCGACTTGTTAATCTCCCTGAGAGGAGTGTTGAGATACTGAAGTATCGCCAGGTCCGTTTTGTCCGACTCAAGGGCTCCATCCTTTAACGTGTTTCCTTGGAGTAGCCTCTTTGCCGATTTGACAGCTGCTTCTGCCCTGACGTTAGACTGGGGATAATGGGCCGACGACAGCCGGACCTTGACTCCCCATCTCCTGAAGAAGGCCTCCAACTCCTCGCTGGCCAAGTTCGTACCTCCGTCAGTTGATGTTTGCTCTGGGGCTCCCCAATGCGAGAAATATGATCGAAGGTGATTGCTGATTTTGTTAGATGCAGCACCATTGGGGAAATGAGCTACTTCTAACTAACCTGCTAGTTTATCTGCATATACCATGTATACACTGCCTTCCATCTGGAACATATCTGCAACGACTTGCTGGAGGGGGAATTCCACAGGCGACGTGTGCATCATTTCTTCAGGAGGCAGTGAGGGGGCGTGTTCATCGCATGAAGTGCATTGGGCACGGCGATGCTGAAGGTCCCCTACTATTCCCGGCCAATAGACAGAATGCCTGGCCCTTCTAAGCATAGAGTCGAGGCCTTGGTGTCCTGTGTTTAGGTTAGCAGCTACCTGGGGGCGTAAATCCTCGTGGATAACCAAACGAACACATCCTTGGTCCACTGAGTATGTCACCAGATCCTGGTTGATGGCTAGCCGGTCCTGTACACAGAAGAAGGGACGAAAGCAGGAGAGTTCTTGTGACTTCTGTTGGGGCCAGTCGTCCGCTGCAACCCTGGTAAGCAAGAACTGATATACAGGGTCGTTAGATGCTGCGCTCCTGACGCAGTCTTCATCCAACACGATGATGTGCGGTTCCAAGGCGGCCACGGTTGCACATGCCACTGCCACTTGAATGTCATCCTCCAAATCCACGTCGGAAGCTTCGTGGGGTGCTCGCATGGTCGGGTACCTTGAAAGAAAATCCGCGGCAGTGTTCCTTTTTCCGGGCAGGTATTTCATGTGGAACTTGAACTGGAGTGTCTTCTCTTTCAGGTTGAATAATCTTCGGTTGATGATGTCTTTGCGGGCTCTGTCACCCAGCAGTTTGACAAGTGGACGGTGGTCCGTGATGATGGACTACGAAACCGATGCCTTCCTTGCTCCAATCCGTCATTATCGTCGTAAGGCGTGTCTTGTCGTAATATGCCAAGCCGTCCTTGGCTAATTGATAGATGACCTCCTGTGCCTACAAGAGTTTCTCACATAGCTGGCTATCCCAGTAGACGTTTTTTTCCAGTGGGTTTTCTGAGGAGGTCCCTAAAGGGCTACATGATGGGGGCCATTGCAAGAAAGGGAGCTAATTGATTCACGAATCCGAACCACGACCTAATATTCGTGATGGAGGGCTTCTCTGGCATATGGAAGTTACGAACGGCGTCTAGTCGTTCGTCTGCGGGCTTATATGACTCCCATCCCAGGTGATAACCGATGAAAGTATCCTCTCTCTTGCAGAATTTAAACTTCTCGGGCTTGAGTGTGATACCTGCAGAGGCACACGTTGACAGGAATTCATATACATGCCAGAATGCCTCTTTGATGCTATGATCGTATAGCAAAGTGTCGTCAATGCATTTATGCTTTCTGGTGATGTCTTGCAGGGCATCATCGAACCTTTTTGTGTAGGCATCGGACGCCAAACAGTGACCCATGGGTGTTCTACGATAACGGTATCGTCCCCATGGGGTGATGAAGGTCGTAAGTAGGCGCCTGTTCTCGTCCAATTCCACTTGAGGGAAGCCCCAGTGGGCGTCCGCCGTAGTCTTGTACGTGGGGATGCTTAAAATCATGTCGAAGGGTGCCGGTGTATGATGAGTCTCAAGAAGACAGTGGGCATTGAGGCGCTGGAAGTCTACTGTGCGGTGAGGTTGGCCCATCTTCTTGGCTACAACGACCATCCTCGCACACCATTCCGTTGCATGCCCCCCTGGGACTGGTTCTATCACACCCTTCCGAACGTTCTCGTCAAGTTGGGCCTTGACCTCCTCTTCCCAATGCTTAGGGATTGTTGCGGGCATGTGACAGGCATAAAGCACGGCATCAGGCAACAAATGGATGTGGTGCTGTTTGCACGGTATTACAGGTAAAGGTTCCCTGGTTGTGTTGAAGATTGTTGATGAGAAATGCCGTAATAGCCATTCCTCAAGTCTTGGTATATTCTCCTCCACAGGCGGGATGGGTAAGATGGCTGGCTTCATTGTCTTCAGGGAGTTAGGCCGTGCGACTTCTTCGTTATGCACATCAGCTAATGAAACGAGATGGTAGGGGTGAGGGAAGCCAGGCGGTACTATTCCCAGCTCCTTACAAGCATTCAGCGATATATAGAAGTTCTTGGCCGTCGGCACAAAGTAAACCTCCTACTTCATGCGTCGCCCACCTATATCAATGAAGCATGCCATTGATCCGAGACATGTCACTCAGAGATTAGCTACGTCCCTCAGACCTGTTGCAGGCTTGAAAGAATCGTGGGTCCGGCAACGCAGATCTGTGCTCCTGTATCTGCTATGACGAGTGTAGATACTGAATTCCCGTTTCTATGGGAAACACAAGCCTTGATTGTAGGGTGGGGGGAGAGGTGTGTGTCTGCAACAATCACTAAACTCGAGGCAAGCGGCGCTTTCTTCGTACTTCTGTAGCATTTCTGAAAGTGCCCTACGTTTTGGCACCCATGGCACGTCATACCTTTTGCTGGGCACGACGCTTGACCAAACGGATGGCGCCCTCCCCCACCTGCCAATTTTCACAACGTTTTGCATTGAAATTGCCGCGCAACACCGCGACGTCTGGGTCTACGTCATCACTGCCTGTGACGTCATCACTGCCTGTGACGTTATCACTTGGGGCGCCAGCAGACTCCCTCTCACCGATAGCGACGCGCGGGACACTTTCAACGTCTTGGCGTGCAGCTTCGAAAGTGCAGCACAGTGCCTGAAGGGCATCTACACTTTTAAAAGTATCACATGCCTGAAAAACGTGCTTTTTTTTAATACAGGGTCACCGAGGCCTACCATTATTTTCCGCAACAGCATGTATTCTATCAAGCACTCCCCGCATTTAGGACACGGAAAATCACAGTCTGTGGCCTTCTGAGCACACCTCGAAAAATATTCGCTTACTGACTCCTTGCGCCCTTGTGTGAGGGTAAAGAATTCAGACCACTTCACTGCTTGATTCGACGACCACAACACAATATTCCTGATGGCGTCCAGAGCTGCGTCTGGGGCGAGGGCGTTCCATTTGGCATCTCAATACCGAGCGTCCAGCGCAAGTTGCAACGCCGGCACACAGTTGAGCCTAATGTGCAGGACAACATCCTGCGGCGGGGACTTGTTAAGGTGGATCAAACACGTCATCGAACGTCTCCAGGATCTGAACGCTGCCGAGGATATTACCGCATCACACTTCTCAGGGGCAGCAGAGACAGGAACTTTACTGGCACATGCTCCGGAACCGGGAAGGGCATCCTGAAAGGAGCGGAGAGCGCGTTGATGGTCTGCAATTAACGCCTGTGCTTGCATCACGGCCTGTGACAAGGCCCTTCGCATTGCAGGTGAGGCACGCCTCAGCGTGGCCTGGGGTCGTCGACGTATCTGGGGCATGGTTTGGTTCTAATCCTACTCACTGCGCCATGTTGGGTTTGCAATGAGACAACGTCCTGGTGACCGAACTTTATTATTAGATACTCGAGAGCGGACTGGCTCCCAACAGTGAATGCAGATGCATGCTCGGCAGCCCATTGCCGAAACATATCGTACACATATCGTAATATATATATATATATATATATATATATATATATATATATATATATATATATATATATATATATATATATATATATATATATATATATATATATATATATATATATATATATATATATATATATATATATATATATATAGGCGTCCGACGCCTAAACAAAAAGGTTCGATGATGCCCTGCAAGACATCACCAGAAAGCATGAATGCATTGACGACACTTTGCTATACGATCATAGCATCAAAGAGGCATTCTGGCATGTATATGAATTCCTGTCAACGTGTGCCTCTGCAGGTATCACACTCAAGCCCGAGAAGTTTAAATTCTGCAAGAGAGAGGTTACTTTCATCGGTTATCACCTGGGATGGGAGTCATATAAGCCCGCAGACGAACGACTAGACGCCGTTCGTAACTTCAATATGCCAGAGAAGCCCTCCATCACGAATATTAGGTCGTGGGTCGGATTCGTGAATCAATTAGCTCCCTTTCTTGCAATGACCCCCATCATATATACTAAAGAACATATATTGCTAAGTAGAAACAAGAATGAACGAATTCCATTTAGATTCTACTCAAAATTTTTCAATGTATCATAAAATAATGCCCTTTATAACCATTGTGAAAGGACCTTTTTATCTGTTAGTTATTTTGCAACAGGAAATATGAGCTAGGTCATACCCACTTACTATTCAATTTTAGGTTATATAGTATAATGAGTAAAATTTTACACAAACTGCTCATGACTCAATGTTTAAATTCTTCTCCTCCTTAGTTTGCTAAGTTTTCAGGTATTATTGGATATATTCTAAGGGAACTGTGATGCTTATGAACTGTAAAATATAATGTAGCATCCAGTTGTCTATCTATGAGAGGATCATCATTTTTTTTTAAAATAATACTTTTTTGTGATAGAAGGGTATAGATCATAACTTTATTGGTCAGAATACGTTCCGAACCCAAATCTTTAACGATGAATAACGAAATCATCAGCCCAAGCAAGGAAATTTGTCCAGGAATCAAAATAGGATGCAATATCAAAGTTTATCAGTGAGTTACGAGCTAGAATGTATAATAATATTTGAAGTTATGCAAACATTATGTTTTGCTTAGGTTGGTTCCAATATGATTACTACTATTTATTACTTTTTCTTACCGCTATGAAATATATATATATCTATATATATATATATATATATATATATATATATATATATATATATATGTATATATATATATATATATATATATATATATATATATATATATATATATATTTATATATATATACATACATACTGTATATATACTTATATATATATATATATATATATATATATATATATATAT